>NC_090890.1:3710013-3722513 GCF_036669925.1 Montipora capricornis
ACAGATCACGACAAGAACACGGCATTTCACCTTTCTTTACGTGTAACTTACAATGATTTCCAATGCTATGCTGTGCCTTCTCGTGCATGAGTGCCTTAGCATGATGTAGATAGACCGTGCTAAATCGAATACAGCGTACGATCAGCTGTCATTGCTTTAGTTTGATGTACTGTTTGACATCACATCTACATGTGGCTGCTGTATGTCTCAATAAAAGAATATGTACAGACTTACTCGCTTGTGTGGTCGTTTGCAACTCCTGTGAGGCGACTTGAGTGTCACAACTTCAGCCCAAAAGCTCGCACCGCCATTTTGGCAGCCTTTCCGCCACTCCAACGCTCGCACATGCGCAGACGTTTGACCGCTGTGTTAATTTTCTCACATCGATGGGTTACCATATTTTCTTAGCTATGGTGCTCCGCGCGCGCGCGCCTTCGGCGCGCGCGGAGCTCCGCTAATAATGTTTGACATTACATTACCACTTAAGTGATAGCTGCTTTGCATTGAGGTCAGAAGTGTATAATTTCTATTCATTTGAAAATTGTGTTACTTGTTCATTAGAAATCAACAAGGATAAATAACAAGAATATTTTTTTCATATTGCTGGTTTTCACTCACGTGATCAACAGCCATGTTTTTCAACGAAAACAAAAGGAAGCGTTTGCATAATAATAGAGTTAAATTCCCGGAGGATTTGGTTGGGGCACCAACATGGCCGCCTTTTCTTTGTTTAGGGGCACCAACATGGCGGTCGTGACGTCATGTGAAAACCGAGAATTTGCAAACTGTGAATTAAAAGTAGAAAATTAAGATTAATTGTATGAAAGCTACATTGGAGAACAAGACCTTTGAATAATATTATTAATATTATTCAAAGGTCCATTACAACTATGAGTTGGACAATCTACATGGTAGCATGTTTGTTTGAATCATATTAAATTGGTCTTTAGGAATAGCAGGTTGCATTACGGACTTGAAATATACCTATTACATCTTGGTGCTTTCAACTTTCTGAAACAATATGTCACTTAATTTAGTGCTCAATGTGGGATTCCACTATTGTTGGTTTTCACTCACGTGATCAACAGCCATGTTTTTCGACGAAACAAAAGAAAACCTTTGCATAATAATAGAGTTAAATTCCCGGAGGATTTGGTCGGGGCTCCAACATGGCCGCCGTTTCTTTGTTTAAGGGCTCCAACATGACGTCCATGACATCATGTGAAAACCGAGAATACTTCAGAATTCTTTACATAGAGCAAGGGAGGAAGTTGTACGTGTGTTTAAAGCAGGGCTTTTAAGAATGACTAAATCATATGAATTAAGGGACTGTGTTTATAATAGTGAGGTACATCATCATAGTAAGAATATAGCTTGGTCACTGACGTACAAAAAATCATTATTACTTGACACCAAGTTTTGTTCTGCAGATTTGGTTGCACTAAAACGTGACAACATCTCGTTATTTCATTTGCTTTCATCAGTTTAAGTCAAATCAATTTCAGTGTTACCGGTACCTTTTGTGATGAATAGAGGAAAAAGCAGAGCAAACTTTCTCTGCCCTAAGGCAAGACACCATGCACTGTGCCTAATAAGTTTGTATGGCATTTGTGATATGGTTATAAAGTACTCCTCAAGAGTTGATCAAATATTGCATTAGCAAAGTACATGTAAACAGCCTTCTAGTGCAATTATAGGCCCATTTTTTGGAAGTTAAGGGAACATTGTTCTTGGTGTGAAGGTCTAACATGTTTAGCAGCTTTAGTATTCTTAGTAGCAATGTTCGGTATAGCTATTGGTAGTGGTTGCTAATGGCTGCTAGTGGCAGATCCAACACTAGAGTACTGGATTCCTGTATTGTAAGAAATATTTTACTTTATGATGTACTTAAGGAATTGACCTTGTTCAAGTTCCAGAAATGCCTTCAGAAAAAAACGATATGCAGTAATAAAATTATGCCCCCGGTTTGCATGTAACAATGTCAGAAAAATTAATTGATAAATAAATTACAAATTTTTTCATGTACTTGCAATCCACCTGTCTTTAACAAGTTGGTTTTTTAAATAGCCGGTCTCTCTAAAACATCCTGGGATGCATTCCCACAGAAAAAAAGCAGTTATCCCATTCACTGCATCATAGTTGCGATTCCAATAAAGATGTTTGCTACACACAGCACATCATATTTATGATTCCAATAATGATTTTTGCTGCACACAACACATCACAGTTATGATTCCATACACATATTACATCATATTTATGATTCCAGTGAGGCTGTTTCCAACACACATTTCACCACGGTTATGATTCCAAAAATGGTGTCATGAACACAAACCACATCGTGGCTATGATTCCAAACATAATGAAATGTCACGCAACACATCGTTGTGATGATGTGGTTATGATCAACGTATACAGTTTGCATCATATTATGATTCTATAAATAGTCCAACATACACACACAACATCAGGGTTGTGATTCCACTGATGATTGTATGTGTTCAATTTGCATGATGACTATGATTATGTAATGATTCTCTGTGTCATGTTTACACCATGATGATGATTCATATGGGGCGATTGCATCATCATATAAATCATCACCTATGATTCATTAGATTGAATTCCTGTGTATGCTACGCCGAATGTGACAAAATATCAAGTCCGCTAAAAATAAAACAAGTCACACCATTTATAATCAAGTTGCCAACAATTAGCATCAATTTGTTTGTTGACCAAATCAAATTCCTCGCAATTTTAATATGTCACTTCTCTTGTAGTGCAATTCATGTATTCAAGGCCCGCGCATCGAATGTCAAGCTCGATAATTTCAATTCAAGATGCTTGTTTTATAAATCAAGAAGGGAGAGAATAGTTTTTGATCAATTCTATTTTCGAGGGGGACTGAACATCTGTGGCAAAATGATTAAACGCGAGTAAATCTGAGCGAGACAGTGGCCGCTGGAAGTATCGAGGATCTTGGTCTACAGGCGAATCTTTCACTCAGCCCAAGCACAGGAATACTCGTTCCTCGCATGTCGCTATAACTTCACCCAGTTCCCGAAGTTGTGAAGAGTAACTCGCTCAGAGACCCAATTGCGAATGATCAGCAAAATGAAGCACATCTACAACAAGCAGTTTGAGTAACCAATATAATCCACCAGGGCCCGGTTGTTCAAAAGCCGATAACGCTAATCCCAGATTAAAAATTAACGAAGGAGTTTATTTCTCTGCTCCAAGTGCTGTTCAACGCTGGTATTTGGCAAAACTGTACATTGGAAGAAGCCAATCTTGAAAACCAAAAATAAGCAAAAGAAGCTTTCACCAAAAAGTTAAAACTTGAAACAAAAGTTTACGCTAATCCTGGATTAAGTTAATCGGCTTTCGAACAACCGGGCCCAGAAAATTATGGCTACAAAAACTGACAACAGGAGACATTAGGGAGTTTAAGAAACCAAGAAGGCTACGGCGACGAAAACGTTTCTTCAAACTATTAGCTTGAGCTATCCTGAGTGCTAAGTGTTTCAAGGCGTTTCCATCTTGTTTATGTTGTATAAGATAGGCGAAGTATTCGATAACCAGAATCGTACGAACGGATTTGAAACAAAGAGAAAGAACAAAAGATTCACTGTTTGTTGTCCATGTTATCGTCAAAACCCGAAAATTGGTCATTTCACGTTGTTGTTTTGATGAGTACGAGAGAGAAATGCCTTACAAAAATGCGTGCCGCACGTGCAGCATGATAATTTCTTCCTCTTTTAGGGCCTGTTTAATTTATAAGAGGCGAGCCAGCCCTGTTAGACGGGCTGGCCCGGTAAAAGGGATGAAGTGTTTATATGGACGATTTCAGCCAGGTTTACCGGGATGAATTTTAGGAATTTGTTTACGTGTCTTGTAACCGTCAAAGTCACGCATGGGGTACCTGGTGAATTTTCTTGCTTTGACGTTCGAAACGAAAGGTTCATTTTAGCGCTAGCAAGTACGGAATGGCATTTTAAAACAAAAGATGCAAAAATAATCCTGTGATTATGCAAATCCGACTACGTTTTCAAGGCAACCCACACGTCATGACAATTTTTCATCCCAGCAAACCGGGCTGGACCGTTTATATGAGAATTTTGCAGCCTGGCTTGCCGAGATCTCCGTAGCTCGGACCGGGATGTCGGCAAGTGGGCCAGCCCGCCTTCTGGTATAAACGAACCGAAATTTTACTAAATAAAAACAGGCATGAGCCGAGATCTTGGCAAAGGGGGCCTAGCCGGACTGGCCTGCCTCATATATTAAAACAAGTGACTTACTGTTTTTTGGTGTTGTCGTTGCCGTAGCAGTCGTCATTTCTTAAACTCCCTATTGGGACGATAAACGGGTTGCCCGCCATTACTGGTGCAGTTCCCCTCGAAAATAGAATTGATCAAAAGCTATTCTCTCCCTTCTTGATTTATAAAACAAGCATCTTGAATTTAAATTATCGAGCTTGACATTCGATGCGCGGGCCTTGAACAAGAGAAGTGACATAAATTGCGAGGAATTTGATTTGGTCAACAAACAAACTGATGCTAATTGTTGTCAACTTGAGTGTTAATTGTGCAAGTTGTTTTATTTTTTAGCGGACTTGATATTTTGTCACGTACGGCGTAGCATAGGGAGCTTTCGACAAATAATGCACTGAAAACAAAGCCGGTATTCGTATATTGAATCTCACAATTAAGAAGAAAACCGATCTCACATGGAAAGTAATATTATTCATCTGTGACAAGAGTTCGTCACATCACGCAACGTGACGTAGGGTTAACCCAAGGTGACTCAGTGTGCAAAGGACTTCATTTCCCGGAATTGCTGAGTTTCAGAGTTCTTGCTGCCTGAATGGTCTCTCGGAATCATAGGATAATTGTTCTCAATTAGATTTCGCTTACGCGGCTTACTGGTGGTGTAAATAAGCTGACAGATGGTAAATGAAGCTGCTTTTTCCGAGAAGTCTGGTTCACTTCCTGTCGCAGTTTCGCAAATTGAATTTGCTATTACGCATTTAATATTCGAAGCTTTCAAGCTCATTTTCAGAAGAAAGGATCTCAGAAAGCGAAGTTACAGGGTAAGCGTGTTTCGTCGAGGACAGAAATGGCTGGAACTCCATTCTCCCTTGAAGGATTGCTTGTTTATATTAGCGAAACGTTTACTGCAGGAGTTATTCAGTCCTATCAAGGGCAAGGAGTTCTCGAAGAAGCTCCGTTAATGCCACGGCAAGATCTTTTGGAGGATTTTAAGTTTGGCGGTGAGAGTGATTTGGTCTTTCAGGAATATGACCCTCCTGAAGGTGACAACAGCAAAATGGCTTGGAAGGAATCGCGACCGATAACATGGTGGCAGTCACTCTGGAAAGCCATGAAGCACGCATTCTTTATTCAGATTGTTGGTGGTATAGCTCTGGGATCCATAGCTATTTTAATAATGGTTTTAGATTTTAATACAGTTGATGTTTGCTTCGATATGCAGTCCTCAAACTGGACGGCCGTCCCTAAAGGTACCCAGGCGATCATAGTGACAGCTGCTACCTCTGAAGCATACGTTGTTCAATTGTGGAGTTTCCTTGTTGTGCTGTGTTTGTTTGGTTGGCCTTTGATCAAGGAGCTTAATCTGCTGGTCCTTAATCTCCTTGGTGCTTTTTTGGATTCTTGTTACCGGCTTTCCTTGCAAGTGTACGACATTTACAAGAGGTCTTGGATGTCATTTCCTCTTAACGGCCTTTTTGTCGTCATCTTATTAATGAATAGCGTACTCATCGGCAGAAAAATAGCAAAGCAAAGCCACAATGGACGACGTAGAAGAATTAGGAAAACTCTTGAGGTTTCTGCAATGCTGTTGGCCCAGTTTGCTTTTGGAATCCCTATAACTTTCGTTTTGGTGTATCTGTTGATTCCTTTGTATGGCGGGGCTACAGAGACGTACAGAGCTATAATTGCTGGAGGGTTGCCGCTTGTCACGGCTGCACCCAAGGTGATCTCACGGCTCGCTGCACAAAGAATCGACTTTCTTCATCCCGGAGACGCGCATGTGTTGCTTGCCGTGCTGTACAGTGCGTCCGCCATAGTTTTTCGCGTCATGCAAGCCGAGTTGTCGAACCTTCGTCTTTTTATACTCCTTAGCTTTGCGCATGGAGCAATAGATCTATTGGAAAGACTGACCATCGTTATTCGCGATTATTTGTGGTACTTTATTTACAAGAAGTTTCAACAATGTGATTTAGGGACCACACTGAATGCAGAGCGATTTCGCACACCACGGAGCATGCGTTTTGTTGCCGACATGAGTATCCAGATGATTTTGGGTGAGTCGACATCACTGATAGCGGCGGTTGGTTTCATTCAGCTTTACAATTTCATGTATAGTGACCCGTCCTCTTCGAACATGCACTTCGTAACCCAGTTCTTTGTTCGTGTCTCAATTGCCTTGAGCATTGATTTCTTTTTTAATACGTTCTCCTTGTGGCTGCAAATGTCGTACTTAAATATAGCAGTCGTGCAAGTCTGGAGAAAGAAATGGCGAAAGCACATGCTCATTGGCTTGATTGTTACAACTCTAACGTTGTGTTACTTTACAACTCATTTGTTTGCTGTTGTAGAGGCCAAAAACAGTCAAAAAACTAAGGCACATGATTCCAGTTGCGCGGGACCTTTTGCCAAATTTCGTTTAATGCTGGAGTCAGATCGTTAGCTAACTATTTAGACGTGGGTTTTACCTATTTGGTTGAGCATGCACTGGTTTCCAAGGGTGAGAGGTCATGGGGACTGGACCGACTAACACTCAGGGACTTACAATCAGTGGCAAATGTCTTGGGACACTAACCGTTTGAAGTTTGTTTTCTTACTGGGTGTGAATAATTGCCCCCTTGCCCCAAGACAATGTTGCCAATAGTGAACAGACTTCTGCTTTTCTGTTTCATGCAACATTAATTGGGATTGAAATTGCCTTCTATTTTGAATCTTTTATTGGTTATGCTTAGTTTCTGACGTCTGAGAGGTTTTCAGGCCCATCCAGGCGTTAGCATCCCAACTACTTTTGCCATTAATTGTAGTTCACGATGTTCAGAAGTGCGAGTAATTAGATTCGAGCCCAATTTTGATCTCCAACACGAAGTGTCCCTTTAAGTCGAAGCATTTGCTGCTTATTTCTAACAGTAAAATTAGGGTAAACGTTAACGTCATTTTTAGTTGAGGGCCGGTAAATGCAGCATGTTATCGTCACTTGAGGATAACATAACATTTGCTTATTTGCAAAATGGCGTTCGTCTAATTCTTGTATTTCTGGATATATCTGATTTAGCTATGGTATATTTTTCTCCTATAATTACGACGATGAACCATTTGTCCAGTCTCATAACACTAATGCCAGTTCAAATAGGTTAGAAGACGAAGCACTTGGTTTGGGTGCTCTTAAGGGGCTAGTTTCTAAAGAAACTGTGGTGCTGCGTCGGTGGGGAAGTAGTATACAAAAATTTGGTATTGTCAACGGAGATGATAATGTAAATTGACCACCGTACAGGGATTCTAAAAGCTGACGTTTCGAGCGTTAGCCCTTCTGAGAGCGAATCGAAAAATTCGCTCTGACGAAGGGGGCTTTTAGAATCTCTGTACTGTAGTCAATTTACATTATCATCTCCGTTGATAATACCAAATTTTTGTTTTGGAATATTTTTAGTTTTGGAATGGAATGGAATGGAATGGTAGTGGTTTACACACCGCACATATCACATCAGTTTCATGGCGGTTTTCAGTTCTCGGGGGTCTTTCCCCCCCCTCCCACTCTTTACGAGTAGTGTGTGGGTTCTTTAACGTCCCACAGAGTTGGTTAACAGGAACGAATGTGGGACGGGAGCTACGGTTTACAGTCCTTGTTGGTTCTCAGTCTATCCTGGTTGTCCGGTTTTCCCATCTTCGGAAAAACCAACACTGCCAAATTCCAATTCGATCCGGAATGCATGGACACTTTCTGCTCAGTTATTTTTAAGACCTCGAGTGTTAGTCCGACCAGGGTTTTGAATCCACGATGTCCCGCGCGAGAGTCCGATGCTCAGTTAACCAACTGAGCCACCGGTCGGTGCTCTGAGGAAAAGCTGATAAGATATTAAGCAGTAGTGTTGCAGATCAAGTATACTGGGTGTTACTTGGTATTGCAGAAGCTACAATTTTTTTTACATGTTTTACATTTGTTGTTTTGTACCTTATCGATCTGTTGTTTTATTAAAGTGCCTATCACCTCAACACACTTTTCCAATATATTTATTCTCCGAAATCATCCCAAATACATCGTGTTGTTTTTAGAACATTTAGATTGAAATTTCACTCTTTCATTGGCTTTGAAAAACGGGAAAAGTGATCATACCGTGATTGATAACCGAGCAATGAAGGGGAATGGGTTCTATACCGGGTTGACGTCACAAATTGATTTGCATCGCTGTTTTCAAAGAACTATCTCAATGAAAATTAATTTGTGACGTCAACCCGGTATCGAACCCATTCTCCTTCATTGCTCGGTTATGGATCAAAGTATGATCACTTTTCCCGTCTTTGAAAGCCAATAAAAAAGTAAAATTTCAATCAAAAGGTTCTTTAAACAACACGATGTATTTGGTACAATTTCGGAGTATAAATAAAGAGGAAAAGTGTGTTGAGGTGATAGGCACTTTAAGCCGGAAAATTATCTGGCACTCCTAATATTTACACAACATATGGGACTCAAAGGTTGTTCTTACAGAGAAGTTGGCGTGAAATTCGTGGGAATACTTGCTTCTTCCTTTCTTCGGAGGGGAGAAGGGTGGGGTAGTGGGTTAGTAGACAATGCTTTTCAAAAGGTGTGTGTTTGGGTGATGTAGCAGCTCTCGTTAGGCTCGCTACTCTAGCCAAAAACAAAAGACTAAACAATTGAATCAATGACAGACTTAAAAACAATAGAAGGTGCTTACAATACCACACAATAGCTGGTGTTTTGCTTACGCCTGTGGTCCTGTGTTATTTTCATATTCTAATTGGATTTAAGACTTAAACAACGTGATCTCTTCTCTAAATTAACTAAAGTGCCTACTATGATAAAAAAATCACGTCCTTTTTTTCTTCAGATTTTGAAAGTGTGTTTACTTAACACCGGACTGGCAAAATTTTGAGCTTTGATATTTATCCAAAGGCCGTTTACTTTGAGTGTAAGTTTTGGATTTCACGGTCCGCCATTACTCACTTTCAAAACTGACCGATTGGACCTCAGAGGGTTGGTTCCAGGGAAAGGTGACGTCATTTACTCACTAGCTTAAATTTCATCGTGTAAATGCAGCTTATTGTATATGCAAAACGCGATTTTAAAAGTCTGAAAGCTCCCTGCATATCAATTCTGCCGCGTACAGACGCATTTCATTTTTAAACTAGTGCAACTTTGACGTCATTTTGTCCTCGATTCAGCTCTCTCAAGATCTTAAAGTTAGTGATGGCGGACCATCAAATCGGAAAGTTCCAGTTACAACTAGTAATAGCTATCGCTAAGTGCCAACGAAACAGTCAATATAATACATAGTTTGCAGATTTGTATCAGAGTTCCAAAACACGAAACAGTAGTTGTAATTTTTTTATTTGAAAGTGCTGCAACTCAACTTATCTAGTTAACAATAATACAATGTAGATGTCGACGTGTTTTGCAAATAATATGGAAAGTACCACCCTGCAAGCAGAGCCTTTCTTTTGCTTGCTCGATTTTGGCGTTCTCGAGAAAGGCTCTGCATGAATCGAGTAAGATCTTTATTGAATATGCGCTGCATGTTGCCAGGATACAGTCTCGAACCCAAGCCTAATATGCCAGATCTCGCCGCCATCTTGGTTTTTCATGGTACAGCGGGCTCAATTATAACCATCGGTTTTGTCACTAAACGGACGCTCGCACTGGAATAACTGGTTTGACGAGAGAAAACAAGATTGATTAGTCCAGAAACTCGGGCTGCGGCGGCTTCAAAGAGTTGACGCGATTCGGGCAGAGCCTACTTTTCTCCTCCTCAGTGTAGAAAAAGACAAAAGGAGGCTCTGCTCGCAGGGTGGGAAAGTACTACTGTAAATTTTAAACGGCCGTAATTTTAACAGGAATATATGTTGTCGTTTAATTTTGTTTTTGGTTTGAAAAGTTCATTTTTGTTCAAACCAGTTTAAATTTTTAAAACTGGTTTAATTTTTATAGAACACTGCCCATTTTAACATATTTGGATATCTTTCTGTAATTACTTTTATGTGAGTATGTATAAAAAAAAGCTAGAAAAATCATTTTAAGATTATTACGATGGATTGTTGCCTCTGATGCTCCAGCTCAAAGACAATAATGATATTATTTATTGCATGTGAACAATAATTTTTAGTGTTTGAGGATAAATGCTCAACTTAGTGATGAGGGTCAGGCACTTATTTTGAATGGTTAGCTTTCATGTAAAGCCGGTTACACACGAGCACGTTTTCATTGACAAGTTCTGACTTGGCCGAATTTTATTTGCTGTTGTGTAAAGAAGAACTTGTCAAGTTTTTCCTTGACAAGTGCACTTGTTCAAAAGCTGGCATGCTACAACAAGTTGCAAAAATAGTGGAGACACCTCACCTTCTTGGGGCGTTATTAATTTACCTATTATCTCTCACACTGCAGCCCCCTCTCCCCTTATCAGTGTTGCTAGCAAGACAAAAAAATTGTTGCAACCTTACACAGTCAATATTGAAAGGGGGAGAGGGGAAGCAGGCGCGTAGCGTGGTCATTTTTTCAAGTACGCACAAGTACATATGATCTAGAAACCTAAGTAACCTGAGCGAAAAATACTGCGTTCTTTATTTCTTGTCGAAAAAGTTGTGTGAATACAAGCAAAGAACAAAGCGTCTTGCCCTTATTTTGAGCAAACTTGGTGCAAACAAAACATTGTTTTGGTTGTGCTAGCGTGACTGGAATTGTCAAGAACGTTCTCGGAACGTCGCTCCTTTGCAACCTCGCCTTTTTGTTGCACGCTGGCCAAACAACACTGCATTGTTAATGTTGGTGCAAAAAAAAGGTACGGTACAAAGCAAAACTAAGTTAGAACATGGTATAGCTTTTGTTTTAGTTTTTAGAATTTAATCAAAGTGGTGCTTTCATCGCGAAATCTTGGTTGCGTACAAGTAAAATGTTGAGAATAGAAACAATTGCTAAAAACTTCAAAATTTTCTGGTCACTTCAAGTACGCACGTGCGTATATGCGTATAGGACGCTACGCGCCTGGGAAGTAAAGTGGGAAAGGTTTAAATTCTAGATAAGGCGGGTATTAAAAGCTAGAAAAGGTGCTTTTTAATGAAAGTATCTCAACAATTTTGCAACTTGTAGCTCTTTAGCAAGTGCACTTGTCAAGGAAAAAATTGACACATTGCAGAACTTGCTCGTCTGTACGTGTCGACAAGGAAAACTTGTAAAGAAAATTGAGAAATGGCGAGCGCACAGCGGTCTTGTTCTTGCATGCGCAAAGATAAAAAAACGAGAATGGCGCCCCATGGTTTGTTTTTTTGTCGTCCGCTGTGTAATTATATTGCTGGCGACAGTGAAAACGTGTCAAAGAAAACTTGTTAATTCGCTCACACCAGCAAATAAGACTTGAAAAGGCAAAACTCGTCAAAGAAAACTTGTCATTCATACACATGAGCATATGAACATTGTCAATGACACTTGTAAAGGAAAAATTGCTCGTGTGTAACCGGCTTAAGGTAGGGACACTACCTGCATTTTAGTAATTAGGGTTAAGCTCTCAATTAGGTTTACGCATTTATTTAAACCGGTTAGCATTTCAGGAGGTGTATGACAACTGCAGACTGCCTACAAACAGCGATGATAAACAGTATTTAAGTCTAAGCACCCATTTTAAAACGGTTAGCTTTTACTTCGAGTTAGGGTTAGTCTGCAAGTATCAGACACCGCATTCCAGGTAAGGGATTGGCACGCATTATAGTGATTGGAGTTATCAGTTATCTGCAGCGTTTAGTCTAAAACAACCGTTGTCTTGGTTTTTGGGTTAAGAATATTGGTTCATCGTTGGTGGAAGTAAAGCATTCTTTCACATGTAGGATAAAGGGGTTTAGTTTGTAAAGAAGCTGTGGTGCTGTGTCATTGGGAAAGTGAAATAAAGAAAAGGATTTATCTACTGAGTTGATATGGTAAATTAACCACTGTAAATTGAAAGCGGACGTTTCGAGTGTTAGACCTTCGTCAGAGCCTAACCCTTTTCTGTCTTTCACAAGTAGGGCTACTTTTCATAATGAAAAAAACAGTGATATTCTTTAATCATTCCTTTGGCAATATAACTTGTATAATACAAGATTCATAAACATTTGTCTCTCTCTTACCATTAAACGTAACAATGTACTGTTACCATATCAATAAACCACAAATTTTATATCTTGAAAAGAAATTACTCATTTTGCAAAATGGCCTGTTTACAAGCTGAATGTAAAGGAAATTTCTTTGAAATAATC
>NC_090890.1:3727513-3777513 GCF_036669925.1 Montipora capricornis
TATTTGAAATTTTATTGTTGTAAAGTTCTCATTAGAAATGACAAACTTGCATGGCGATTAATCGGGAGATTTCAGATCGTAATCTTGAGATCGGGAGATTCAGTCCAAAATCTGGAGTCTCCTGGATTATCCGGGAGAGTTGACAGCCCTGCATACTAAGCCTATGTCACGGTATTTTTAAAGACCAGGAGCCCATGTACAATCTAAGTTTAGACTGCATTTTCTGCAAAAAGACAAAGACAATTCCGGTTTCTTGGAGCTTTTGGGCTCCTGAGTCTCATTAGCGGGAAATTCAATCCACAAAATAAATACATCTTATTCGATGGTTTAACATATAATACGCGCGGATATTTTGCGAGTTGCGTAGTATTTTTCCGAGCCCCGCAGGGGCGAGGACAAATACGAGCAAAGAGAAAAATATCCGCGAGTATTATATGTTAAACCATCGAATAAGAGATTTATTATTCCTCTACAAAAAAGGTGTTATTTTGCTTCAATTTTATTTGATGAGTGTTTTGAAAAAAATGCATCATCTGTCCCTCAGGGTGCGTTCGAAGGAAAAACACAAAAGGTTAGCCAAAGATCTTTATTTGATTGGATAAACAAAATGACGACTGACAAGCGATAACAAGCTCAGTTCTCAGGCTTTGCATCGTGTTGAAAACATTTCTTTCAATGAAAAATTCCCGTTCCGTCCGTATTTGCTCTGTTCTAAACCGGTCAAACCGGGTCACTACAGTGTATTACCGTCTCATATTTTGCGTGTTCTCTTGACCAAATATGGTAAAATGGCGTAATAGTGGAATAATAAATCGCGGTCTGTGAAAACGCCGTGATATAGGGCTGTTGTTCGCTCCTAGTTATGGGCTACTGATTTAAGCAATAGCCTGTTATAGACACTTATACCACCGATTTGGTGGCTCCAAAGGGATTCGTCTATAACCCTCTTTTCAAATATAAGACTCCTTCGCCGGAACAAATGAGCCTAACAAATTGACCCGCTCCCAACTGAGTAGCTTTAAAGCTCAGTTAGTAGAGCATTGCACCGGCATTGCAGAGGTCATGGGTTCGAATACCGTTGAAACCGTCTGAATTTCTCAGGTGTTATAATAGGCCATTTCCGACTTCAAGCCTGCCTCATCTTCAAAGCGAGTCTAAGTGCGAAGTTTTTGTTATGAAAATTAGTTTTCATTCATATGTAAAGTAGAACTAATTACCATTACAAAAACTTCGCACTTAGACTCGCTTTGAAAAGGAGGCAGACATGAACTCGGAAATGGCCTATTAGAGACAATTCAGCTGTAATTGTCCAGATAAGTCTGAAGATCACTTTCCAGTTTCGTCTAAAGATTTTTCTGCTTGAAACTTTGCAAAATGAGGGGTGGTCCGCAGGGGTAGTCCATGCACCGGGTCCATGAACGACCGGGTCCACAGGGTGGTCCCTGGACCTGGGGTCCATGTTTTGTGTACTTCCCATCATTATACTTCAATGCCTTGAGTCATATTGAAACTGATCCACGAACTGTCCGTAAAATTCTTTAAATTTTTCAGTTCTGATTGCAGGACTTGAATGCAATTTTCTTATTTTTCCAATTCAGGTTTGCATTTGTAACAAATAATAGAGATACATCAGAAATGTTATGAACTTGTCTCAGCACCTTTCTGAAGTCGATCGTGACAGTGAAAACGATCTATTGACTCGACCTTGAGAATTTCTCAGTAAAGTGACCCGTTTATTATTTGTCGTAAACATTGCGCAAGTATTTTTATTACATTGATAAAACCGGTTTGCCCAAGTTTCTAAAATAAGCTCTTACTCTGGAAGTCAATCAAAGTAAGTTGGTTTGCATGGAAGTAAAATTTTTAACGGCCTGTGTCAGAGGTTTTTCTCGCCGCTTCGCGATTCGCTCTTTTGTCGCTCTTTTTATAGCGAGATAAAAATCTCTGGAATCCAGGGTACAGTTCTTTTCTTCCCACAAGTACTGTTCCTCAGCGTGGCATTCCTGTGGTTTCAATAACGGTTAATTATTTGTCGAAAGTAACTTGAATAAGGTCAAGCAGTGTTTTGAGTCCTGTGGCTTTGATACAGCGAAGAAAGGCCCAGCCGGAGTTTTGTTCTTAGCAAGGAATCGCGTCTTCCTCTGTAGAGTCTTCCTCTGGAATGGTGTCTTCTGGTGCTTCTTTGTCGCACTTAAAAAACTCCACGAATTCCTCCCACGAAAGCTGTCCGTCTGCATTTTTGTCAAACATGCTGATAAGTTCTTCTGCTTCCTCTCGGCTTAGTCTCTCCCCGCTGTTACACACCACATATAGCAGCTCATCTGGGGATATATAACCGTTGCCATCGCGATCGAACTTCCTGTAGAAAATTGCAAAGTAGAAACTCGACTTTCAGAGCGAAATAAGCACTTTGGTACTTTTCGTGCAGTCACTAGAACGATTGTTTTAGTGTAAACCACACAACCAGTATAGTTAAGCGACCTAAAGTCATTTCTGGAAACGATTCCGATAACGGGAACCAGTCAGTCAAATCGCCCGAATGCCTGATTAATTTCCCGTTCTCTTTTTCAGTGAACAGGACCTCCACGTCTAAGTGCCCTTCCGGTTAGCTTAATTTATTTCGTTTCAGAGAATTTTTTTGTACAAACTCCTCCTAAAGTAAAACGTGATGAGAGTAATCAATCCCTGTCGACCGACCAATAACCTGAAAAGCCAAGAATTTTATTTTTTACAGCATGGTACAATTATGCTTTGTAAAAGTTTGATTTTAGAATAAAGCGCCAAGCACTTTACGATGAACTCAAAGCGTGAAGTCCAAGATTCCTATTATTGTTTTAGTGCTTTAGTGTAAACCGTGCTTAGAGTTTTCCACTGTCCTTGTGAGGGCCCAATATGATCATTGGTTGGGTTAAGGGCTTGGACAAACGGGAAATGTTTGGCAACCAAACAACATCGAACATTGTTTGGTGACCAAACATTTTACCGTTTGGCCACCTTGTTTGGTGCTGTTTGATAGTGTTCGATCGTGTTTGGTCATGTTTGATAAAATTTGAAGGCCATCAAACATTCGATCAAAGAACTTAAAACAAGGGCGAACTTTTGTCCGCTTGACCAGCCGTCAAGTAAAGCTATGATCCTCGCAGTTATGGTCGCAATTTTAGCAATTGCGAAGAGAAGCATGAAAAATTCAGGACTTCAACGGGGTTTGAACCGGTGACCTCGCGATACCGGTGCCACACTCTATCCAAATGAGCTATGAAGCCGCTCACGTTGGGAGCTGTTCATTTTTGGGATCTAATGTTCCCGTGAGGAATGAATCAATGAACGAAATTATATATGAAATGAATCATATACTGAACTGCAGATACGAAATCAAGTAAAGCTATGATCCTTGCAGTTATAGTCGCAATTTTAGCAATTGCGTAGAGAAGCATGAAAATTTCAGGACTTGATGGGGTTCAACGGGGTATCAAACATGTTTGGCGCGTTCATGCGTTTCACGCCTTCTTAGCCGCTGTATCTATCCATCATCCACGTGTGTTTCAGCATTTGTGATCCGTAGCTCTTTGATTGTGGAGTTTGATGTAAATTAGATCAAACATGTTTTAACCATTTGGCCACCCACTTCAGCATCAGTATGTCACACCAAACAATGTTTAATGTTTTTCCTGGCCCTTACGCTCACACATGGTTTACATGAGTAGAAAATAGCACTTCACATTACCCTCCAAATTGTCAATTCAGTTGAAATATAAGTGCTACACGGCCAACGTTTGCAAAAACGTAACCCTTTTTATTATTTAAGGTTTCTGGTAGGCTAAAAATAGAAATCATATTTAAAAGGATTTTATATACACTTTTATGCTTATTGCCGACTGCCTTCAAGTGCAACTGTCATTGGAAAGGCAACGAAAACAAAAAGCCAACCAAAATGTTGGCGATCGTTTATGACGGTGCTTGTAGGCTAAAAAATATAAAATCTTTTTTAAAAGGATTTATATGCCTTTTGCGCAATATCCCGGAAAAAGGAAAAACTAAACTAAGCTGTTAGTAACGATCTTTTATGAAGGTGGCACTGTCCAATGGAAATAAACCACAATTCCAAATTAATTCGCAATTTTATTGGCTTTAGTCTATTCTTGAGTGTGCACCTGCCGCTTAAGCGTTTACTAGAACGAAAACAAATTCGAGATCGAAATCAACACGGAGAAGAATCCGTTTCCAAAACGAAAGTGGGTCTTATTTCCTCTCGCAGATCTTTTAAGCCAAGGCTGTCGCTGTTTACTGAGATGGTTTTCATTGATAGAAAGCTGAAGCTGCCAATGTTCATACTTATATAATTGAAATTTTGTTGCCGACTGCCCTCAAGTGCAGTCAAATAAATCCCCTCGCGAAGTCTTTCAGTCTTTCATAGCTTTTACTGATTTCAAGCAGACTTGAGCTTTCATATGATTTGTAAGCAGATCCAATACTTCTCAGCGCCGTCTTATCAACGAACACGGCGAGATTAATCTTCGTTTGTTAATTGAACTCCTGCATTTTGCTTTCGTCTGTTGTTTCAAATTAGCAGCTATGCATAATACTGATCCTATCAAGTGTGTTCTACCGATTTCGTTGCCTCATCATTTCACCGGCACAAAATTCACCGTTAAGGCCAAAAACTAGTTGTTTGCATCCTTCCTAAAACAGCATTTGGCATTTCAAAAAGTACCACTTAGTTGAGAATTTTATATTTTCCTAGTTCTTGTTGACTAAGCATGTATTCCTTTTACTCGGGGTGATGCCGACGGATTTCAATGCACGGGAATCATTCAAGTTGAATTTGAATTTAATTCGGATCGCGGAATCAATATTTCCAATGTTCTGGTCAGCCAGACGTTTCGTTCCGTTTCTTTGCCGCTAAATTTTTCAGTAATGTTATGAAAATGTTAATAAGAGCATAATTTTAGCTCAAACGAGGCAGATGGTCACGGTTTTTGGCCCACGCTTCAAAAACAACTCATGCTGAATCAACCGTTGCCTGGCTCCACCAAAAGCTTGCAAAACGACAAATGGTCACGAGAAAATTAGTATTCTGAAAGTTGCAGAAACCTCCTCTTTGAAACGTTGAATAACAAATGCATTATTTGTAGCTTACTGATCGAAGAATTAGCTTTATTTACTGGCTCTAATCTATTGCACTTCGAGAGAAGAATTTTCAAATAATGGAGATTCTGGAGCAATTTATAATCATAAAGAGTAAAAAATATAAATTCTGTCTTTGGAAGACTCACAAAAGCCAGACCTCACGTATTTAATAAAGGACATTCACCTCACACTTACATAAAAGCCTCACGAAGCGACTCTTCTGCTTCCTCTTTGCGCCTAGTTTCAAGCTTCCCCATCATGTTTGAAAACTCGTCGAAGTTTATTTTATCTTTTTCTTGTTTGTTGGTAGCCCGAAGTACTTCATCGGCTTGACTGTTTGTCAGGTTGAAGCCAAGAGATCGCACCGCCGCTGGAAAGTCAACAAAGTTGATTTCCCCAGTCTGCTCATGGTCAAACATCTCGAAAGCGCGTTTGAAAGATTGTGGGCTTTCAGACAGAGCCGAGGCCATCGTGAAGTACTTTCCAAAGCGACTGGATTGAAGGAGCAAATCACCGACGTATACAGCTGGAGTGCAGTTCATGAAAGGCTGGTTCGACAACTTTCGCGACACTTACTTTCCCTGCTTGAAGTCCGGAGCGCTCATTGGCTAATTAAAACTCATTCTTAAAATCAACTAGAAACTCTCGAGCAGGTGAAAACGGTCATTTACCAACGTATTTTGAAGGTCTACTATAAATAGCCACCGTTGAAAAGTTTTTTTGGCGTGAACATACGGATGAGAACACTTGAAATGCAAAAAAAAAAAAGACATCTCGGTTAATTTATTCACAATTTGTTTCCTTCGCTGCACTGGTCATTTGTCAAGATCCATTTACATTAGAGGTTTTCTATTGCATCTAGTACTTAAATTTTACTTTTTGAAATTTATACACTAATAAATTGAATGAACATTGAATTAACGAATTTATGCTTTAGTGAAACAAGCATAATTAAATATTTGGTTGTATGCAAGATTTATATTATGTGAGGCAACTGAAAACTAAACGATTGCAATGTCAGAGCTTTATTTCGCTACTTTACGAGCGAAAAAAGTAACTCTTGTTACTTCATAAAAAAACAAACAATGACTTAACTTTCCTTCGAAACTACCTCTTTGATGCTTTCAAAAATATGCTATACTTAGTCGACAAATTGTCAAATAGCAATTCTTGCAAACAGAATTAAACTCTTATGCGGTCGGCTCCCAAAAAGTAAATAAATGTATTTTAATGCGATACCGTAGTCTAACGAAGAAAAAGGCAAAAATCCTAATTATCATTCAAAGATGCAGTGTTTATCTTCTTTATCGATTCTATATGAATTGTTGTTGAGCTACACCTGTTTTTATTTTCGAAGGCTAATGATGATTTATTCCAAAAATGCAGAAAAGTACGAACTAAAATAGGGACTTTCAGTCAAAGAAGGTTTGTTTGTTTCGCGTAAAAAAAAAACATTTGGTGCTTTAGCAGTGTCCAACGAACGACACATCCGATAAATTTACTGACTTTGTACTTCCAGCAAAACATCGGACCCGGGTTGCTCTAAGCATGGTTAGCGCTAACCGGCATTAAATACCTGGAAACCTATAGGATTTGATATTAGCGCTAACAAGGCTTCGAGCAACCGGCTCCTGGGTATACGGATAAGTGGAAAATGAAGATCGAAGATCAAAGATCTGGAAAACGAGGTATGGTCGTCCAAATGTTTCAATATTCGCTAAATTCTATTCGCTGTCGCTAAACCGCATTCGCTGTCGCAAAAACTCATTTGCTGTCGCTAAAACTCAATAGCTATGGCTAAAACTTATTCGCTGTTGCAAATGTTCCTTCGTTAGCACTGAATTAACTTAATTTGCATTTGCTAAAATGAAAACATAATATTTGCTGACATTTAACAGTATTCTTCACTGCTACATCAACTTCGCTGTTGTAAAATATTGTTAGAAACCTCCAAGGCCGACCCTCACGCAATTCGTTTCCAGGCCGTCCGGGTATTACGGCCTGTTCAAAGATGGCTACCCGAAGGTTCTTAACTTCTGTCTTGCTGTTCGTACGTGTTTTGTCATTGTCTGCACGCAGTGAAGCGGTTAATTTTTAGCGACAGCGAATGAAATTTAGCGATAGCGAATGCAAATTTAGCGATAGCGAATGAAATTTAGCGACAGCGAATGAGTCATAGCGACAGCGAATGAGTTTTACCCGGGGGGGGGACTCCGATATGAAACAGACGGGGATGCTCGTCGTCTCGCTTAGGGGTGTAAATTTTGGATTTCGGTCTCGCTTAGGGTGTTCCGGGCAAAGCGCCAATATTTTAAGCCGCCAAGGTCTCGTTTAGGGTTCCGCGAAGAAACACAGAATTACGCGAAGAGAAACAGAAGTCAAATTTCCTTTTTACCTTTTTTTTTAGGGGTCAAAATTTGCTTAAGACACGCCCAGATTGGTCTCCTTTAGGTGTCACAAAAAGCTTGAGCCACGCCCAGATGGTCTCCTTTAGGGGTTAAATTCAAAATTTCCGACGAGCATCCCCGTCTGTTCCATATGGGAGTCCCCCCCCCCCCCCCCGGGGGAGTTTTAGCGACAGCGAATGGAATTTAGCGACAGCGAATAGAATTTAACGAATATTGAAACATTTGGACGACCATAAACGAGGACCTCAGGAGATGACAGAGGACCTCAGGAAAAGGCAGAGGAATGACTTGTGACTTGGAAAGTACATTATTCCTGTAATAACATGGGTAACAAATTACTCCTTAATTTTGGCACGAAACAGCGTTAATTGTTTCACATGTAAAATTGCAGTGCTGAAATGGCGTCTTGTGAACGTAACATTAACAACTAATCAAATGGTATACTCGTAAAATTAGGGAATAATATCACTTGCGTTTTGTCCAAAATCATCATTGAATTTCCCGAGCCCGTTTTCGATTTCAACAAAACGCACGTGAAATTGCTTCCAAATTTCTCTCGTCACCATTTGATTACCCATACTTATTTAGGGACGATGAGTCATTTTAGGTAAATTACTGTAGGGACTTCGGTTTTTGTCTTCGTTTTCCACAAACCAGACTGAGCATTTGCAACTGCGAAGACTGTGCAGTTATACACGAAACAATGTACATAACGAGATAACGCATGTTGTAAAACTTTTTATGAACTTGGCGTTTCGTATGCTCCAACAAACATCTTCAGAAGTAACGGTTACCTAAAGTACAATTGAATTTAAACATGAGCACTAATACCAAATAAGGAAAGTAATTTAAATTCAATTGTACTTTAGGTAACCGTTACTTTTGAAGATGTATGTTGGAGCATACGAAACGTCAAGTTCATAAAACGTTTTACAACATGCGTTTTCTCGTTATGTTTATAACCGCAGTTTGTTTGTTATTTTTACTCAAGTTGAAATGTACATATACTTTTTTGACTGTGGGGGGGGGGGGGGGATCTCTTTAAAAAAATCCTTATGAACTGATTGAGAAGCGTTGTTACAGCATTCTGATTGCGTCGTCTGAAGGAACGCAGTATCAAATGAATTACCACAAATGTGGAACTCTATATAGCTATCACAAAAGAGACAAGAAACTCATGAACCTTTGCAGACAGCAGCAATACTTCATGATAGGTAAAGTCTGCTACGAGCCTAGAAGGCCCATCAGGCTGTCGCTGATCTCCGGTTTCTGTAGCATGAAGCAACTAGGAGCATTTTCTACTCCCCCCGGATGGGATGCTAGTCCATCATTAAATTCGCCGGTACCCATTTATACACCTGGGTGAAGAGAGACACCATGAGAGTAAGGTGTCTTGCCCAAGAACACAACACAATAGGGAGTTTAAGAAACCACGACGCCGCTACGGCGACGAAAGCGTCACTTCAAAATATAAGTTTGAGCGATTCTAAGTATTTCATGATTATTCCATCTTGTTGATATTATTCAATAAGAGCGAAGTGTCCTATAACTGGATTGGTAAGGACCGATTTGAAGTAAAGAGTGAGACTGAAAGATTCACTGTAGTTTGTCCACGTTGTCGTCAAAACCTTAAAATTGGTCATTTCACGTAGTAGTTTTGACGAGTACAGGAGAGAAATGTTCCAAAATGCGTGCCGCACGTGCAGCACGATCATTTTGGTTCTTTTAACCAATAATATTACTGCTTTTTGGAGTTGTCGTTGCCGTAGCCGTCGTCGTTTCTGAAACTCCCTATTGTCCCCGGTCACGAACCCGGACAACTCGATCTCGATCCGGAGTCGAGCGCACAATTAACCATGAGGCCACCGCACCTCCCAGTATAAAGTATACTCCACGTTAAACGATGACCGAGATTTTCGTACACACCTTTTAACTAGATGTCATGACAGGGGAAGACGCAAAAGACCGTTTGGTTTAGACCTCTTTAGCTTGTACGTTTTGTTTTCCCATTTCAGACCACGTGATGTTACTCTAGAGAACAGTTTCTTATGCACGTGCATATGGATGCATAACTGATGAAAAAACAAAAGCAAAATTCCCTTGGGAACATCACGTGGTATGAAATGGGAAAAAATGGGACGACAGCGCGCACCGTTGGCTCAGTTGGTTGGGAAGTCGTGAACTGAGGATGCATTCAGGGTGTTCGATTCCTTCAATGAGTTTGTTAACCCATATCCAACCATACAAAGTTACCACAGAATTTGCCATTTGGTTTCAGTTTTGTACATAACATCTAGGTTAATGAAATATTAGAAACAAAGAGCACTTTGATATCCGACAGCGAAAGATGCAATAGACCAATTTCGATATATTAAAATTCAATCCAAAAACAAGGCATATTCTCGAGGCTCTGGGGAATAAACTCAGACAAATCCTTATATTTATTCCCCAGAGCCTCGAGATGATGTCTTTTGTTTTAGACTGAATTTTACACCTTTTGTTGTTCATTTAAGCAAAATATACATTCATTTACGTCAACAGTTGAAACTATACAGCAAATATAGGTTCGTTAGCGCTTCCATGAACTTCCATGAACTTTCAATAACGCTATTTGCATATGTATATTAACATTCAATAGCATAAACGGATAAACAATGGCACCTTTGGACAATCACAGGTAACAAATATACTTTCAATCTCGCGCAATGGTTAATCATTAACGCCATTAGAAAATCAATTGCATAGTATGACAATCAATGGCGTATTAGAGACATACAATAATGCAATTTGCATAGAGAAGCACAATCAATTGCACCTTCATACAATCGTTAAATCGAAATGGTCAATCATTAACGTGAACTGACAAACGTTGGTATTTTTCGAATAAACAATAGGAAGAAAGAAACATTCATTAGTGTCATTCATCGTAGTTACATGTATTTTAAAATACTGAACAAAAATGCAAGAGTATGTACATTGTCATTTAGATTCTGTTATTTTTTGCACAATATTCTGCTGAAGCAGATATAAAATGAAGAACATTTTACGCGTACAGTACTGTAACAAACAGAGTACAGTATATGAACAAGTACAGTACATAACGTTTTTGTCAACAAACTTTGGCGCGCCAAAACTGGGTTGCCAGCGAGCGGCGATTCGAATGTCAGCTGTTGTGCTTTGGCTGTTATTTGTGCTTTTTCTAACTAATTTGAGACGAATTCATTCTAGTATTTTCGACTAAAGTGTGAGAAGACATCAAAACTGCGTTGGTAATGTTTTTATGTTAACTTTGCAAAAAAAGACTTTGATGGCGTACTTTCGATACTTTCGACAGAGTAGATCGACAACAACGCACAGCGCACAGGAGTACACCGTTTCCAGGATTGACAGTATAGCACAGTTTTGACTGCGCGCGCACTGCGGGCGCGGGTTCCGTATGCACGGTTTAATTTAATTCTAAAATAGTGAAATGAATTCGCTAAATTGTATTGCGAGTATTACTCTCAAAACCTTAGGACGATAAATATTTTCTTTGTGTTCATCTAGTTCATTCTCATATTCATTACTCATATTCTACATAAGCGATTTTTTTTGTGGAAACAAAATATATCAGGTGTTCCAAAATCTGTCATGTTTAACGAATATTGAACCCTTTTGTGTACACAGGAACCATGAAACCAATTCAACCATTTTGTCAATCAATCGCTCTGAGGTGTATCGCCGTACTTATATGGGCCATTGTTTTCTAGCGTCCTGTTTGAAAAATTAAAAAGGAAGCGTCCAAAATGTCCCTTACAGAGAAGATATGAATGACAACTTCTTTGATAACTTAATCATAAAGCTATTGCGCACCTTATTTCGAATAAAACACGCAAATAATCTTCTCGCTACGTCATGACAGAAATCAGAACGTCTTATAGTTTTGAATACAGTGTTGCCCTTTTTTTCTGTACGTCGTAACAGAATTAACGTTGCCATGGAAACAACTTTTTTTAATGGGGACTTTCCGTCGTCATGCATAAGGAGTCCATGGCTAGCGGCATTCGCAATAATTATATGGACTTTGACGTCAGTTTATAGTTCGTTCGCGGGGTTGCTGTTGTTTTACTTTCATTAATAACACAGAGGCGTTTAATCGTGTGCAACTGAAAAGAACGACGTGAAATACTAGTAAACGCCTGACAGACTCGAATCGAGTATTCTGGTGGGATATCGCCCTCTCAGTCTCGTTTCGAGTTGAACTAGTTCAAGATGACCGTTGAAATATCGCAACTGACAAATGAAGAGTTCCGTATCATGCGGACCGCGTTCGACATTTTTGACAAAAACAGCAACGATGAAATCGATGAGCACGAATTTGGAAGCTTGATTCGGGCCATTGGTTTCAATCCAAGCAACAGAGAAATCGAGGAAACGTTGAGAAAATTTGACAAGAACGGAGATGGGGTGATTGATTTTCAAGAGTTCATTTCTATGGCCAAACATTTTGAAGGCTGCAGTAAAGACGACATGGAACAAACTTTAAGGCAAGCCTTCAGGTAAGAAACAACCGAACAGCTTTTATTTATTCTCGATTTTTCCGCTTCCTGTCTTGTAACAGAATCATGCCAGCACGGATAGGATTTTACTTTAGTATTTCTCTTAGCGAATTACGAAAGCTGGCGTTATTGATTTTGATTAAAATTTAACAACTTCCGAATATTCAAAAGTCATTTATTATTGACGATGTTTTGCTGCTTATTTGTTGGGACTTAAAGACAGAATGCATTATAGGTTGAGGACCTTTTTTATGAAAATGCCCAGATTCCCTTTTTTATAAGTCTGCGCTTCGTTTTGCTTTTGAGCGAATGCAGCAGGTCGCGTTTCAATTGTGAATAAAATGCTGGCTTGTGTCCTCTACGGTAGTGAGATACTTATCAAATGTCCCTTTAATTACAGCCACACGCATAAACGTAATGGACCGTGCTTTCTATTGTTCCTTTTAAATTTGGGAATAAAACACTGCCTGCGATGAAATGTTTCAGTTAGTAGTCGTTTTTATCTGCAGCTTTTCATGAATTAACCTCAACGAAGTTACATACAATCTAAAAAGAACATTCGGAAACGAAAATAAAGAAAAACATGAATCGAATGGTAAACGGGAAGACAAGAATGGCCATAAAGCTCAAAGAGAGGCGGATAAAAGGCTATCAGTGGAAGTTTTGCATTTTACACAGCACCTTTTGTGGCAATTTCTATCAAAAAGTTTAATTACAATGAAAAGGGATATCGCATAATTCGCCAGTGACTGTAATTGTTTTTCCTATTCGCGCTTCTTCAAAGTTATTCATTTTCACCCGGCCGGCGGCACCAAACTGATGAAACACTTGACACTAAAGTTTTATAACGAGCGTTTAGAACAAAACCGAGCAGCGATCCAAACTAAACCCTTGAAGGAAAACGATCTTGGTGGTGAAAACAAAATTATCATAAAAGACAAATCATTCCAATAATTTTATTTTGCATAAAAGGCATCCGGTTCAGCTGCTTTAACCAATTTTACGATGACCATTTTCAACAACACCAAAGGATCTTTTTATGTTTGGAAGACATTTAACCTAAAACTACCGATCATGTACGTCGTGGTTTAAAAGGTTTTGTTACTAGTGTCGAGTCATTGAGGAAGTTTCCTTTCTTCGACTCCGAGATATTCTGCAATATTAAGCATGCACTGGTTCTAATTTACATCGCCGATTTCCTATTATTACTAAGTCAGCTTTCATTACCGAAGAATGAATGCAATTTTTCAATATCTATGTGAAACCGTTTCCATGTACATGTGCTTCTTTAGGGCCTTAAAATTTGAGGAAATGCCTAAAGCCGGACTGTTTCAAAGTAAAAGACAGTCACGCGAGCGAGGAAGGAGACGCGCTTTGAAGGACCCTCGCCTCCCCTCCCTCGCACGCGCCCTCGCAGACTATGACAATCCCAGCGTATAATAACGAAACGAACTAAATGTTTTGAAGAGGCTAGAGTTTAAAAGCCAGAAATGATGACTATGTTTCCAGATAATTTAAGGTCTGTTTCGAATAACTTTTGGCAAGAATCTTCGTTTCGTTTTGGTAAGAAACTCTTTCGTATAAACTCTTGTTCTTAGGCCATCGTAGCTTGATTAAGAAAATAACACAAACAGCGGTGGTAAACATTGTATTCCAACGCATTTTTTATAAAACTTGACGTTTCGTATGCTAGTCAACACACATTTTCAAAAGTGACCGTTACAATTTTTGAAAAAAAAAAAAAAAAAAAAAAAAAAAATATATATATATATATATATAGCGCAAGTAGGGGGTTCCAGTTAGCTGCAGAGTGCTCGATACGTGAAGTAGAGCGAATATAACGTTTAGAAGAAAGACAACTTCACAGCGTAGCGACTTCAAGCAATCATCAGGCTACAGACCTTACATTTGCATTCCTACTCATTTAAAGACCATTCTAATACTCTAGGGGAGCGTGCTATTTTAAGTTCGACAAAAGGTATTTGTTCTTGTGTCTGCATTTAGAAATTAACTCGTTTCTTTTGTTCAGTAGGTGGCGCGTATCTGCTTTTATTATGTACAACTTTTCTGTAAGGCACAGGTCGCATCTCTTTGATCCACATTTGTATGGTGAGGCGAAAGACTCTATTGCCCAGCGTAGCGTGTAATTGATGTTATTGTCCTTTAGACTCCAGATATGCCTCGATAACTCCGTCTCACTGCAGTACTTTTTATGCCTGAAGGATTTAGTGTGATTGTTGTATCGGGTTTTAAATTCTCCCTCTGACGCTCCGTAGTAGATCTTGGTGTTGATATCGCTTGTCACTTCGGCTCTATAGACTATAGACGATGATAGACATTTGCCGTCTAAGGGGCATGATTGCTTGTTTCTGCAATTGCATAGCCGCGCTTCGTTAGGTGTTTTCGTTAGGTGCTTTCGTGGCGCTTCGTTAGGTGTTTTCGTGGCTACGCTGTGAAGTTGTCTTTCTTCTTATAAAAATTTTTTTAACTGACGAAGGCCGAAGGGCCGAAACGTTTTTATTAAATTTCCTGGACCTTCGAGAAGTTTTGTCTTTCTCTCCTGTTTATATGCAACTTTAAATACTAACTGAGGAGACAACGTGCATCTACTTAACTGACTCTTCCAGCAAGCCCGAGTAGAATAATTGCTTTATTAAAAACCCCAACATCACAACTCTTTTATGTTGAATTTATTTGGCCATTTTTTCTCGGAGCCGCAAAACTGTGTATTTGCTGCTGTGTTCATTGGCCATACTTGGTAGTGCATATATATGAGCTGATAACCTGTGTCCGGCGAGCCAATGAAAATGCTGGAAATGTGATATCCGTAGTTAAGTTTTTAATAAATATATATATACATTTTCATGTGCCACTTTGAAGAAAAATGGTTGATGAACAGCAGATTCTGACCTTCGCTTTGGTTCAGATATGTAGATGACACCTTTACCATGTTTGACAACAAAGACAATGCTAATGAGTTTTTAAGTTTTCTAAATAGTCGACACGATAGCATTAAGTTTACTCTTGAATTCGAAGAAGACAATAAGATTCCATTTTTAGACATCCTTCTAAAACGCTCCCCTGACAACACTTTCTCTACATCTGTCTACCGGAAGAACACATTCACAGGCCTTACACCAAGTGGGATTCATTCACACCTCGCAAGTACAAAATCAACCTCATCCGCACTCTCACCTATCGATGCTTCCGAATTTGCCCCTCGCCATCTTTATTACAGGCCGCTATTAAAGATCTGAGAAAGCTCCAGTTGCAAAATGGTTACCCTCAAAGCGTTATCATGTTCAACATTAACGATGTATTGAACAAAAATAAAAACAAATCAAATAACCCTGTTCAAGCTACAGTCTTCAAAAAAGATATCTTAATCGTGTTGCCCTACTTAGGTCTTCACAGTAACCAAGTCATGAAACGTCTGAAATCCTGCGTATACAATTTCTACTCTTTCGTCAATCTCAAGATCATCATGATTCCAGAACACACGCCGCATCAAATCCTTTTTTCCATACAAAGATCGCTTGAACCGATCTCAGAGGTCCAAGGTCGTCTATAAAGCTGTGTGCTGGAACTGTGTAGAATTCTACATTGGCAAAACAAAACGAAGACTCCATGACAGAAAAACGGAACATTTTAAGGCCCTAGCTAAAAGTGACCATTCATCAGCTATTGCTCATCATGTGAAAACCACTGGCCACGACATTAAATGGGATCACTTTGACATTTTAGCGTCCGGAAAAACTGATTTTTACTGCAAAATTAAAGAGACTTTGTTCATTCAAGAGCTAAAGCCTTCCCTTAATGTCAATATTAGTAGTGAGAAGTTATTGCTGTTTTAGCTATTACTGCTGCAGATCATTCTTCTCAGTCTAGGTTCCAGACCCCTAATGTTTACGATAAAAATATAGTTTTCAAAAATCGTAACGGTCACTTTTGAAAATGTGTGTTAACTAGCATACGAAACGTCAAGTTTTATAAAAATGCCTTTGAATTCAATGTTTATCACTGCTGTTTGTGTTATTTTCTTAATCAAACTCTTTCGGGATCTCTTTACACTCATACAAAACTGACTACTCCCCATACAAGTACGTGGAAGGATTACGTTTTTGCAAACGTTGGCCGGGTAGCACTTATACTTGAACAGACTTAACTGATTAGAGTGTAATGTGAAGTGCTAACTATCTACCCCATATGAACCATGTGAGCGTTAGCCCTTCTAATGGAAATGGGCCCACACTGGGACAGAGAAAAACTCTGACCAGGGTGGGCCCATTTCCATCAGTAGGACTAACGCTCACATGGTTCTTATAGGGTAGAAACTGAGAACTTCACATTACACTCTAATCAGTTAAGTCTACTCCCCATACAGCCCAGAGGGGATTTTCAGGGCCAGTGAAACACAATCAACGTTACTAGAGAACAACAGCAACTGTTAAGAACCCTTACTGGCCCGAGGCAACTGAACCAGAGGCGATTTACAAGTGCGGCCGAGAAGTTGAACCAGGGACTGATACAAGGAACAAATGGAACGAGTCACTGAGTGGTCTGAACCCGGGATCTCCAGGGTCCGGTTGTTCAAAAACCGATTAAAGCCAATCCCAGATTAAAATTAACCAAGGATTTAATTTCTCTACTCCCAAATGCTGTTAAACTCTGTTATTCGGCAAAGCTTAACATTAGAGGAAGCCAATCTTGAAAAACAAAAGTAAGCAAAAGAAACTTTCACCAAAAACTTAAGTTTGAAGATTGAACCAAAGTTTACCGCGCTAATCCTGTATTAAGTTACCCGGCTTTCGAACAGCCGGGCCCACATCTCTGGAAAAGTGCCCAAACCGCTGGGCCACACTTAGAAATCGTCATTAGATGGCTTAATTCACAGTACTTTGTTGTTCGTGCCGACACAACTTCATATGTGGTATCTGCCGATCGAGTTACAAGCTGGAAGTAGGCCCAGTTCTTGAGGCTCTCCTGCAATATCAGCAATATTAGTATATGTTACATTTTGAATGAAAATACAGATTAATTTTAATTTCAACCTAGGTTGATTTTTTCCGAACCTAGATTATTGTGAACTGTCTAAAAAAGGGTTTTCCCCTTTTTGGGGGATATAAAAATGGGGCCTGGATTTTTAGGGGGGATAAAAAAGAAAATTAAAAAACACCGCCCTCTCCCTCCTTTCCCTTGCCTTCCGTTCTTCTTTCACTTACCGTTTCTCCCTTTCTTTCTCTTTTTCCTTACTGTCCTTATATTATCATCAACGCCCCATGTCGCTCCAAGGACTCGAACCCACGCACCATTGGACGTCCGAGGTTACTTCCTTCCTGTATTAACCGCTGAGCCATCGAATCATCCACTGAAATAAACGTGGTATTTTTTTCTACCAATGAGTTTAAACTTTTTCCAAGCCTTCACGACAACCACCATTTCGCACATGCGTAAATAATGTAAAGTGCGCGAAAAATCTTTTCTGTATTTTTGTACGCATGATTTTTTGCGTCAGTGAAAACTATCTTCACAAGCTAATCAAGCTAACATATATTCATATCAACATCAATCTGTAGCATTGAGATAGTACATAATTGTTTCACTTAATATCCTCAGAGTTACTTCAGCGTAAAAGAGTGATTTTTCTGAAACTGGGAACGCCTTCTGGCCATCAAAATGTGATCAACAACACGCATTCCTAGTAAAGCATAACAGTATTTTACAAATACAAATATGTCCTTGAATTCTCCTTGAAATCATTCGATACCCTAAGTCATAAATATTACTCTTTTGGCTGTTTGCCTTTGGATATCGTGGACTTCCACATGAATGCTTTGAAGTTATTTACACCAGCACACTCTTTTCATTAAAAATGCGAGTGTCAGTTCAAGCTTGGGACTAAACACCGTTTTTGGCATATGATAGCGGGGGCTTTACACTGTGATCTCATATCTCCGTGTAGGTAATATTTAAAAAAAGATGAACATAATTATTCCTTCTGAATGAATAATTTCTGTCCTTTGTTCGTTGAATGATTTTTTTTCTTTTCCCTAACCAAACACCCACCCTACAAGACTCCTACACACCCGACTCTCCCCATCACTTTCTAGTGTTCTGGACAAGTCAAAACTGACATTTCAAGTTTTTTGTGTCCTAAGTTCCTGTCATATTTTTAGGTACAGTTTAACATTAATCCATATCCACGCCTAACACTTGAAACCAACTGATAAATGGCCGCCATTTCTTCGTAGGGTTTTTGACCGCGACGGCAACGGTTACATTTCCACGGAAGAACTTCGCTATGTGGTCACAACTTTTGGAGAAAGGTTAACCAACGAAGAAGCAGAAGAACTGATTGCCATGTTTGATAAGAACAAAGATGGAAAACTAGAATATGAAGAGTTTGTTTCGTGGGCTAAAAGCTCTTTAGCAGACTACTTGAAATCATTGTAAATCATAAAGATCGAGCGCAAATGTTTGGGGTATCACGCCTGAGTATGTTAGCGCTAAAGCTCTTAATTAATCGCAATAAAAATTGCTGGATACTTTTTTCTCGTCTCATCCTTTTTGCTAATAGACTTCGCCGGATACTCGAACGCCTCGCTCGCAAGCTGCACTAAGCTAACCGAAGCATTCCTTTAAAAATTGCATGAAGGTGGCATTGTTGGTGTTAGCGTGTGTCACCTTGCTTTTATTGTTGTTTTTAATTTACGTGACACACCGATCTCTTGTTGTGACCCACCTTCCCACACGCTTGCCGTGGGAGAACAGTTTTGCTGTTCCCAACCCAGCTTACCACATGTATGGCATGTGGAGCTGCCACTTAAAGGGGTGCTTAAAACACCCTCTTGGTATGTTAGCTTCGCCATGTTGCCCAAAAGGCCGAAACAGCTGTCAATGGCTGCTAATTGACCGGGTGAAATGGTTGTGCGTATGCGTGATGTGTTGGCCACACCGGGTTGGTGTTAGCGTGTGTCACCTTGCTTTTATTGTTAGTCCTTTATGTTTGTTTTTGTTTTGTTTTTGTTTTTGTTTTTTACTGTCAAAGGCTTCCTTGATAAGCTTACACTTTGCCACCTGGCCCCAGTTACCAGTTGCTCCGGCAAAGGTCGGATAACTTTATCTTGTGGATAAGTCACTGTACAGTATGAAATATACTCCACGTTAAACGAATGCCAAGATTTCCTTTCACATCTTTTAACTAGATGTACTTAATTAGAGAGTGCATTTTCACAGTTAAGAGGGCAAATACGGAAATCTTCACGGTGATTGAAACTGACAGATAGTGTGACTTTTCCACCTGATCATAAGTTATCTTTTTTAGCCTCGTTTTCGGGGATTCAATTCCCTATCCCACATGGAATGGGAGGGTAGAAGTCCGTCTATCACTGCCATGTGAGGTGTCCAGAGACTGGTGATAGCAATTTTGTATCTATGACTTCTCTCTCTTGCACTCTCGTTACATAATTCAGTAGATGACCTCACCAAATTAAAGAATCAACTTACCTGCTAAGAAAAAAACCTCCTTTGTGCTTCACCTTGGTGGAAATGCAGGCTTATTGCAAAATTAAATTGGAAGAGACAAGGTGTTTCAGCTTATAATGCAGCGATCATTATTGATTGTTTGTTGTGTGTACGTTTCTCTTACTCGACACGTGACCAACAGCTGTTAAAGAATTTGGACAAAGATATATATGTATGTACCACCATGATTCCTTCTGATGGGCAAAGAATAAGTAGCAGACTATTCAAGTTAGTATTCAAGGTTCAAGGAACAAGGCTCTCAGTCGAGGTGGGTGGGGCGCTGAAGAGGTATGCTTCAAGTTAAAGAGCTAGCAAACTAGACCTCGAACCAGCAACCGTTTAGGAGGGAGTTCAGCTCGCTAACAACTACACCATCGTGACACCATTAAAAACGACCAATACTGATACACCCTTTCTTGTCTCAGTACTCGTGTATTTCAAAAATTTGGCATTTGCCCTCGCTTTGAAGAGCATGTTCTTGAAAACTTGGATGTGGCCCAGAGTGAAAAAACGCATACCTACTGTACTCGGTGCTTTTTAAAGATGATTTAGTTTCGGCAATCTAACGTTGCATGTGACGACATCCACTAGGGAATTACTCTATAGAGCGGTTTTCAATTGAGTGTCCTAAAACCAATACCAAAGTAATTACTTCCACCAATCACAGCAGGTGCAAACAGCCGCAATGAACCAATCCAAATTCGTAGCAATTCCATGTAACTTGCTCAAAGCGCGGGAAAAATCGTGCGTGCAAGTCGCGATTGGTTTTGGTTTTCCTTTTCATTGGTTGATAAACTGTCGCGAGATTTATAAACCAATCACTAAGCGTAATTCACTTTCCACACTCATTTGAAAACTGCTCCAACTGATAATGGTGCGCGAGCGGGGGGAATTCTGCGAATCCTGTGATCTGATTGGCTCTGGGAGCTGTCGGAATTTTTCTATCTTGCCCGCCAACCTGGGCGGAAGCGTGAGCTTGTGTATTGACCTAAAATTTCCTTTTTTTGACACCGAATCAGTTTACATACGGAAGTAAGTGTTTCAAAACAGATTTTTATTAGACAAGAGGAGTGGAAATTAATATAATTCAAACAAAAATATTTTTGTTCGAAACGTTCAGTTTGTAAGTCGCTTACCGCATTCGCTATCAAGCGCGGTGCGAGTTAACAATTAAAAAAGTGATTTCAGAGAGGAAGAAAGAGAGTGAGAGAGGGAAAAAAAATCACTAGCTAAGGGTATTGTATGTCCGTATAGCGAAAAACTGTGACCTCGGTCTTGAAAAAGCTGCCCTCGGCCGCAGACCTCGGTCACAGTTTTTCGCTATACGGACCTCCGAGGTGGCAAATAACTGAGACGCAAAATTGCGCGACTTACTACCATGTACAAAGTAGTGAAAAGTAAATTGCAGTCAATATCCCGGAGTACATAGTCATTGCTTGTAAACGCTAATGAAGAAAGGCATTGACTTTCGAAATATTGGCTCTTAATAACATAGTTCTTCCCCGTTCTGTCAGCCGTGCCCTTTTTTGATTTTTATAGTATTTGTATTACAGATTAGTTCCTTCACCAGGATCCAGTGCGTGTGTCCTTGCTTACACAGTTTAACTGTGTATCCTTACCCGTGACTAAGCCTTGAATAGCAACCTTTCTTGGAAAAGGGAGGCGATTTCCTCGGCAAGATACAAAGGGGGTGACACTTGACTTGACCATGAATGTCAGAGTATCGGTCCTGTAGTAGCACATAAGCTCGATTTTATTTCGAGTGTGGGGAGTTGCAGCTTGAAACATAACGAAGAATCTTTGTGAGATATCATCTCGCCTGTTTACAAACAATTTGTGGCTTGTAACCTTTGACAACAGACAAAATTTTGAAAGCGTGTTTTCTGACTGTCCAGCGTGCGCCACTCTCCCGCACTCCCGCAAACCAAACGAGCGCGAGGCGTTAAAAGCGGAAGGAGATCTTAAATACTGAGCCCGAGATATGACCAGCGGTCAATTTGCTAAAACAAAATGGCTGCTGCGGCGGCAAATTCGGAGATTCTGGAGGACATCTCTAAAGTTTTACAAATGTAAGTTTTGTGGTTTCCTTGGCAATTTGCCTAAGCTCGTTAATTAAAGTGAATTTAACCCATAACCGTTGTGTTGATTATCAGGCTGGAAGAAGAAATAACAAAGATTCACAAGCTGTGTCTGCTAAGGAGAAGGGAAATTGATTGCTGTATTCAGCAATGCAGGCCCTTACTCAAACCATGGTGAGTTTATTTACGAGGACTATTTTTTTTTTTGCAGATAATAAAGTAATGCTTTACTGATACAGAGGTTGTGGATCGCTTCGATTTGATTGGGGTTTTCTGGAACAGACACGTTACCATGACTTGCTAGTTGTTTTACGGTATACGTTGTCTGACACTTGCAGACTTGCAGACCGCAGACTGCAGACTAAGTCGTGAGTTTGACTCATGGTCTTCAAATAACTGAGGATCCATTCAAGGTGTTTGATTCCTTCAATGAGTTTGTTAACCCATATCCAAACAGACAAAGTTGCCACAGATTTTGCCATTTGTTTCAGTGTTGTACCTAACATCTCAGTTAATGCTGTATTACTGTACTAACACTCAGGGTCTTAAAATAACTGAGGAGAATGGGCTGCCTTTGTAATTTCACCCGCAAATGGTTAGACTTTCAAGTCTTCTTGGATAGGGACTGTAAACCGTAGGCCCCGTCTCACAAATATCTCATCTCAAATATCTTCCAAATATCATATATCTTTATTTACCCTCAGATTTTTAGAGTAGCTTGGTGTAGCTAATATCTCTCCCTCCCAACCATGATACACCGCAGAAGACAGACTACAACACCGGGAACTACATGCCCTACTCTTTACGACAAGTGTGCGGGTTCTTTTACGTCCCACAGAATTATGAACATTGAAGGGTTGTGAGACGGGACCTCCGGCTTATCGTCCTTATCCGAGAAGACTAGAGAGTCTAACCATTTAAAGATGTAATTACAAAGGCAGCACTTTCTCCTCAGTTATTTAAAGACCCTGAGTGTTGGTCCGGCCGGAGTTGAACTCACGACCTCTCGCGTAACAGCCCGGTGCTCAACCAACTGAGCCACCGGTGCGCGGTCCATGTTCATAAGTTCCTTGTGGGACGTTAAAGAATCCACACATTATTCAAGAAGAGTATAGGATGACATTCCTGGTGTTGTGGTTGTTCTTTGTGAGTGTGTTCTCTCCAGCAAAAGTAGTCTGACTGGCAGTGAATTGTCTCAAAAAGGCTTGTGGTGTATGAGGCCACCTAAGCAGAAACAGCCACAAGTCAAAAGGGACTTTGCCGACTGCTGGAACATGTAGACACATGTTGTCATACACCTGTTGTTTTAGCCTGTTCGATTTACAAAATGCAACACATTTACTATTACAAAAGTTGATAACCATGCTGGGTACTAGGGGTAACTTAAAATACATGTCAATTGTTGATTGTTTTATTTGCAATGTCAGTTATTAAATGTCGGAGCTGATTTTTGTTCAGAATTGAATTATTTTTGAATGACTCTTTGGGATAAAAACTTCAGATGCTGTTAAGCTTAACTTGAATTTCAGTTGACCCAAATTGGTAAAATCCCTAAGTTAAAGCAAGTTAAAATCAGTTTAAGTGGTCAAGGAATGGCTGAGATGTTTACAGTATGTTCTATCTTTAATTGAGCTAATCTCACAGTGGAGCTTCCATTGTCATAACACTGAAAATAACACCGAAAATGAGATGAAGAATCAAAACTGTTAGGTGGTAGTGTGTTTCACACTGGGATCGTTCTCTCAATAAATGTGTGTTTGTTAGCGAGCATCAACTGAGGAGAACTGAAGTTAGATCTTTTAGTCATCACTTGCCTTTGTGCTGTTGTATTCATGCATACTTTACTGTGTGATGTACCAAAGTCTTATTCTAATAAAATTTTATTATCATCAGGGACTGTGGTTTCTGTAAAGCTATTTATGAAACGTCAATTTCCTTTTTTTGAGAGGAAAAAAAAAACCAATTAGGGTAGTACGTTCACTCTCATTGGTCAATAGCTGTGTTTAGATGAGAGTACCATTATGTGAACACGGCTGTGACAATCATACGATTTTTGATTGGTTGTGTATTTTCAGATGTGTGTTTTGATTGGCTGGTAGGAAATATGAACGTGTTTCGAGAAAAATTAATCTGTTTCAATCAAGAAGTAAAAAAAAAAAACTAGCATTTTCCTTTATTTGTCGAATTATTTTTGAAATATTTATAAAACCAATAGAGGACTTTTTTCTGTGGTTAACACTCAGGGAGTTGGGAGAATTTGAGACACTTACGCATAACTGTCTCGAATTCTCCCAACTTCCCCTCATGTTTAGATGAGGCTATGTAAACACAGCAAAAGTCCTCTATTGCCTAAATATAGAAAAAAGCAGAAAGATGAAGAAGTTTGATACTTAAAAGTACAAATGGAATTGTGGCACCAGAAATGTTTTGGGACTTTCATTTCGAGAAATGGGCTGTAAGTTTGGCTCATAAAACATTTGGGAGTCTAAATAAATTCTTATTAACATTAGTTGTGTGCACACCTTTAGGCCTCTAAAATCTAACAAGAGCGAGGAAACTACAGAAAACACAGCAAAGTCGTCAATGATACACCAGAGTGAAAGCACAGTTGTACAGGGTACAGAAATAACTGATAATGAAGGTGAGGTACATGAAAGTGAAAGAGAGATTTCGAGGCAATGAAAGGCATAGACTACATTACAGAGATTAACACAGACTAACACATATCATGCATTTTACCTTTCGACACACCCATCCGAAAAATTGGTTTTTGCCCTGAGCGGGACTCGAACCCACGTCTCCCTGATTACTAGTCGGGCATGCTAAGCCACTACACCATTAAGGCCACCACGCTGGCAACGCAGCAGATTAATGGGGCGACTTAGCAGCGTGGGGATCCCTAGGGCCCAACTTTTCTTCACTTGAGTGTATATCCTCGCCTCTATAACCCCAGACAGGGCTTAGAACACATGAAAGTGAAAGAGAGATTTCGAGGCAATGAAAGGCATAGACTACATTACAGAGATTAACACAGACTAACACATATCGTGCATTTTACCTTTCGACACACCCATCCGAAAAAGTTGGGCCCTAGGGATCCCCACGCTGCTAAGTCGCCCCATTAATCTGCTGCGTTGCCAGCGTGGTGGCCTTGATGGTGTAGTGGCTTAGCATGCCCGACTAGTAATCAGGGAGACGTGGGTTCGAGTCCCGCTCAGGGCAAAAACCAATTTTTCGGATGGGTGTGTCGAAAGGTAAAATGCACGATATGTGTTAGTCTGTGTTAATCTCTGTAATGAAGGTGAGGTACTTTAAGCAAAATGGGGTCTAGCTTGTGATCATAGCATCAAAGCAGGCACTTTTTGAAAGTGTTATTGACAGCAATTGCATTTTTCTTACTAGGTGTAAAAACAGTGTCTGTACCGTAACACAAAGAATAAATAATTATTGTGTGTTCCACAAACACATGGACTCAGTGGATTCTAAATTATTATTTTAATCAAAGGTTTAATTTTTTAACTTAAAATCTCTGCCATTTAAGGGTGTCAAATGACCACCTTGCACATTGCAATAATAATAATAATAATAATAATAATAATAATAATGATAATAATATTTTGATTAGTAAGTGTTGATTTACATGAATAATGTTTTGAGTAACATGTGACAAACTTAAAAAATGTCACTAGCCAGACAACTAAAGAATTGCAAGCTCTGTATGTACTGGATGTTTCATTCAGTTGCTTGCTTTCTAGTAATTTATGAATTATTTGTTTATTATTTTATTGATTAGCCAAAGAAGCTGAGAGACAAGATTTAGCAGCACTGGATGGTTTGTTAGCCAAGGCACAGAAAGCAAAAGAGATACAAACAAAAGTACGCAAACAATAAACAATCTAGGAGTTCACAATAACGAGTATAAAAAATTCTACCAGACTCTGTGTTTTTCTGCTGGAGGCCTTGCTGAGTCTAGAGGGACTGAAGATACCGGTATTTTTTTTTTTCCTATTGAGTCTTAAGGCTCGGGACTCTGGTTTTTCTGCTTCAGGCCAACATGTCTGCTGGACGAAAAAAAGCCAATTTATTGATTGGTTTCACCTACATGGTCACAGTGATGTTAAATTCATCGTCAACAAATAATTGTTGTTGTCACGTGGCACAATTTCTTTTATTGAATGAGCCATTAATAATACTTTGTAACACTAAGTCAGGTCATGACATTTCCAAATACTAGAAAGGGCCCAGATTACCGGTATGTTTCTTTATTATATGGCCAGGGATGTCGCTAAGCGCTGGCTGCCAGAGAAAATAGCCGCTTGAGAAAGGGGTGATCGCCGGCTGAATTATTGCCGTCGATCGAAGCAACTGAGAAGATCGCAAATTATTCTCTACAAAGTTTAAAAGTCATTCGATGTGTTAACAAAAAAAAAATTGAATTTCTGTTAGTCTACACAGAATTATCATAAGAATTTATTGATACTGGAAATGAAGTGATTTAGCGTTGTTTAAGTACTTTTGTGCATGTCTTCTCTTTCCCTGTATTTGCCACCTTGAACAGTGCCGGGTGTTGCACAACACTGGAAACAATCTTGTTACCAGGTCCCTTTGATGCTCAGAGCACGAACTTACCGCCTCAATAGAACCTTCAACTGGATGAATTTATTCTTAGCTACATCTCTGTATGGCTTGTGTTCGTAGCTGATATAATGCGCGCTCTGATTGGCTAATTGTGACTGAATTGTAGGGCATTATTCTCCCGTAATGCCCACGGGCTGATTACGGGCTTGCAAAAACAAAGCAAAAGGTAATTAAAAAGCTATATAATAAACTGCTTACTAAGTGAGCTAGCTCGAGCCATACTGGGGAATATTGTCCCTCGGTCGTTTTTGTACGGACCTCGCTGCGCTTGGTCCGTACTGCCACGACCTTGGGCCAATATTCCCCAGTAAAGCCCTCGCGCTTGGTTAGTAAGAAGTTATTATTTTGCAACCATTATTCAGGTTTCACAGTACAATCCACAGATACCCTCAGTGTAGGCTAGATGATGGGAGAGGGTTTAGTAAAGTTTTAGGGTGGTGTGGTACATGTAGTTTGATCACTGATAGGGAGTTCATAGTTAAGGTTTGAGCACTGTGAGTGTGGAAGGCGGAATTGTGTTGTGCATTTTTACGCTGTGCTTGTTCCTGTCAGTAATGTAGCTTGATGTACTGGTAATAATAATAATAACAGGTTATTTGTGATCTATTACAGACAAAATAAACTACCGTTATATGAAAAAATATAATACGTTTCATTGTATTCCTCTGTATTGTTCCTTGTCAATTTTTAGGCCTTGAGCATGTCAACATCAAAAGCTCAATTTTTGCACTTTTTTTGTATTTTGTATAACTGTCAATTGGTTCTTTGACTTTTTTCCTGCCTTTTTTTTTTAGTCACAGCTTTCAATTTTTTGTTGTTTGAAATAAACAAAAGTAATCTTCTGTGCTGTACTTCCTAAGCAAAACGTTGAGTTCTGTGTGCTCTCTTAGCTTAGTTTGCATTACACCATCAATTTGGCTTTTTGGATGCTATATAGAATCAAGTCACTATAATTATGAGATGAGCTGTGGGAACCATGTAACAATGTTAAAGCCTTCCTAAGCCATCCCCAGCCTTTTAGATATGTTTAGAGGGAGGGTACCAAAGCTGAATCTGGAGAGTAAAAGCGATTTCAATATCAGTATCCATATCAGATTTAATTGAAATATGTCAGACTTTGCCCTGTTTTTAACCTGAGAGTTATCTAGTAAGTAACAATTTGGTTTTGTTCTTAAAGAGCCCATGACTCAATTTTTTTATATTCACTCTCTCAAGTAAAAAAAACTGTGGAATCTGAGGGAACCACATGTCTTTAATTAATAGTTAATTGGGATGAAAACTTTCAAATTTGCTGCCAGTTTAGGATTCTTTCCTACTGTAGGTTGTTCTAGTATTCTACTATCACGCTTTATTAATTTTCTCACAGATGCTGTTTTGGTCATAGGGAAATGAGGAAAATAACACAAATTAGGGTGTATGGAGGTGACTTTATTCTTGTGATTATTATTAATGATCCATCGTGAAATCAGTGCTTTCTGTTGCTTTTAGATTGATGAAGCTGCAGCTAAGGCTAACCAAAAGAAGGTGTCTTCTAAAAAGCCTATTCCGGTCACAAGTACGTTTTTCAGAACTGGAGATTTTTGTATAGAGCGAGACTTAAAAAGATTTTACTCGTCATTGGGGGCTGTTTAATATTGTATGTTGTGTCTTTTGATTATGTCACTGGAGTTGCTGCTAAAAAGCCACATTCTGAGGAGTCATGCAACCTTTGTGTCATGGTCTGTGACCTTAAGTGTACTGTACTAAGGGTTTTGTTTTTCGTTTTCCGAAGCCAGAGCTCTTGGACGTGGTTTTTCCAATAACCTTCGCACCAAATAACCCCATATTTAAAGATGTAAATTTCACTCTCTCTACCTAATCGGTTAAGTGCTTAGCATGACTCCTAAAGTGATTGTGATAAGAGCTGTCTGGCAACGTCCTCCATCAGGTTACTTTATGGTCGTGTCGCTACACATTGAAGTCGGTTCACTGCAACACATGTACAGTATACTGCATAATAAAGTCGATTTGCAGCAATACATTACTTTCACTTCTTAGCTTTTCTTAACTGTGACAGGTGCTTACAAATTTTAAAATGAAATTACATCAAACAGAATTGTGGCAAAACTACCATTCAGTGAATCAGCTTTGATTTGCAGCGAGCAGCAAAACGACTTGTGGCAAAACCACTAATGCAGCATTTATAATCTTCTATGTTTACACGTATGTTCGGTGATCATTCCCATTTTGTATGGATGTATTCTTTCCTCTGACTTGAAATCGTGAAAAATGTTATTGTTGACTTATTTGCTTTTTGTGTTTTTAGCGGCTCATGCTAAAGAACCTCCACTTCACGCAACAAAGGAATCGCTCTCTTCAAAACCCAGCAAACCTGCAGCATCAAAGAAGACTTCCGCCGCAGGGAAATCGGCGGCACAGAGGCAGGTCTTGAAGAGTACTTACAGTTCATCATATGGGAGGAGACCCTCATCAGCGAAGTCTCTCATACGGCCAGCGAAGTCACAAAGCTCTACGAATGTCTACCTGGATAGCGTAATAGGGAGAAACGCCAAAGAGGGGAAACAGACGATAAATGACTCCAAACAGCAAGGTAAGTTCAACTGTTTCAACAACATGTATACTTATCTGTCAGGAACCTCATTACCCGAAGCGTCCATCTTTTATATAAAAGAGTTAACCCTCTGAGTCAACCCTGGCTCGTATCTTTTTATTTTTAGAAACTCCTCCCAGGGGGGTTTTTGCGGGTGTTTTCACAATAGCCAATCATAAGAGACCTATGGTCGGCCACTGATTACATCACGTGCAGCACACCCGAAACACGAAGGTATTTCAGAATGATGTAAAGATATAGCAGTTCTGAAATAAAAAGATATGGAACAGGGTTGACCCAGGGGTATAATACGTATGGAGTCTCCAGGTAATGGGCTCTTGTATCTGTACCTACCTCGAACTGTAGAGTAGCTTAATAAAAGCTTTTATCATTCGATATATTTTTCCTTTCTTTTCATTGGCCGAGAGCGCACCACGTGACCTGCAAATAAGTGTTTTGCTGCAAATTATATTCTGATCATGCGTAATTGAAACCAAGCTCTAGTGTGGTAATGGCATTTCGCTTTCCTGAGCTTTCAGAAAGTGATTTAATTGTTGGGAATTGTAAAAAAAAAAAAACCAAACTCATTCATCGAGTGATAAAACAATTATTGAATTCGGTTATCGTAAATATCGGGGCATGTCAGTGTCTCGCAGATCATAGTTAATGGAGGGAATGGTTATGAAATCCGACAGATTTATTTGTTGTAGGTTTTTGTTCTCTTTTTTGACCTTGACCGTGCACAAAACACAATAGTTGTTTATTCCGTACTGAGGAACTAACCAATAGAAACGTGTTGGTTACATAACTCATGCATAGTGCATGAGCGCAAAACAAAAAATTGTGCACGGTCGTGGACTTTCCAACCTAAATCTTGGCATCTTTGTTTGCCCCTTTGATGTTTGCCGAGCTTCAAAACCATTCCCCTCTATTAATACCCTGCGAGCAGAGGCCCTTCGATCTTCCTAGATAAGTCGGGAAGAGGAAGGGACCTCTGCCAGCCGGCTCGACTTTCTTTGATTTGTCGCTCATCCAAAGAAATGGATGAGTCAGTCCAGTTTCAACTTGTCAAACCTGTTTTTTTTTTATTTGTGCGCATGATCAATCGCCAGGCGTCATCAATATTTTTTAAATTTACAACAGCGTGACAATTTTTAAACTGTCTAAATTCCCATGAGAATTTTTCCGTATGTCGGTTACAGAAGCTAGTTTACCAGAATTGAGAAACCTATTAATTTTTTCAGTGAAAATTAAAATGGCAATTTAAAAACTTGAACTATCTTGAGGAAATGATTCCTTGGTTGTCGTGTGTTTGCCAGAGTTGTTCGAAAATATCCGTTACTGTTTGTTTTGATTTTGTGGTTTTGCGGTTACTAGTCAGGCGTGACTGACTGCCGAATACGTTGCGTTTGAATTTTTAACGCATGCTCAACACGAAATGTCGAGCCGGCTGGCAGAGGTTCCTTCCTCTTCCCGACTTATCTAGGAAGATCGAAGGGCCTCTGCTCGCAGGGTACTCTATTAACTATGCGCAGATCAATTATTTGTCTCAGCCTTCGGCTTCGGCTCTCGCCGCTGACAAATCACGATACTTTGCTCAACCTCGCCCAATAATTGTTAAATATTTTCAAGGAAAAACAAAGCAAAAAGAAAAGAACAAAGGTTGCGTTACTACTGAAGCATTCAAAATTGAAAATAAAAATTTGTCTCCTGAAATCTAAAAAATTAAACGTTCTGGTAGTGTTTGGAAGGGAATTCTGAGTTGCAACACGATATGGGAAGGAATAGAAACTATTAGCAGTAGGGTGTGTGAAAACCGTAGTATTACTGGTTAGATGCGGAAAAATAATCATTCTGTACGTGCGGCACGCATTTGTAACCCAGATTTAATATTTTTTTAATTACCAATCGCTCTAAGAGCTCAAAGTACTCATCAAGCCAGGAACCCATGACCCGGAGCCTACAACTCTACTGTGTTCGTGTAACGGCGTTTTCACAGACCGATTTATTTTTAGATTGAATTTCCCGCGAATAAGATTCCCACAGGAGCCCGATGACCAATTACAATAAATTAAGCTGACGTCATAGGGTCACCGAACCGGAACTGCCTTTGTTTTTTGACCTAATTCGCGAGAAGGGCTAGTCTAAAAATAAACCTACTTGTGAAAACGCCGTTTCACAGACGCTGTGTGGAAGTTGCACTCTCCAGATGGGCTCCTGTCAAGCGAGGTAACCATGATAAAATTTGCTTGGAATATTAACTTATATAATATATTTAGCACGATCGAACTAACAGAGTAGAGGAAACCAAGAACGGTTTCATGCAATCGATTGGACCCAGACACTATTTTCAAAGCGGAGGAGGCCATGGAGTTCCCGGTGTTGTGGTCTGTCCGCTGTTAAGTCCCTTTTGGTTGGGAGGGAAAATACTCGCAGATACATGTGTGATGATAATATAACATTAAGATCACAACCGGCTGGTAGGCTGAGAGTACCACAAGGAAAGAAGATCCACGCGAGACGGATATTATTAGGCGGAGAAAGGATTTTCCCTACTGAGTAACTGACGCATTCTCGTCCATTAAAGCTACAATCATAGACAAAAGTAGTTGGGAAGGTTATGTAAATGAACCACACCAGAGCTGTATTTCAACCTGCTTCTGTTAAAGCTCAAAAGAAATAGTTTCACTTTCTCTTACATAGCCCCCCTCCCCCCTATTCAATGTTGGAAGCTTGCAAGCTAGTTCCAGTCCAATACTGAGAATACGAATATGGTCTATTTTCTTAAGAAAAACTTCGCACTTAGACTCGCTTTGAAGAGGAGGCAGACATGAACTCGAAACTGGCCTATTAAGTCATCGTAAGCGTATAATCGTGAAGCGTTCACTCTCTATCTTTACTTCAAAACTAAGGCAGTGTTAGTATACCACTTCTGCCTTGTTGTTCAACGTGACGGAAAAGGAAACCAGTGTGTTTGAAGGGACTTTGTAGTTTCTTACCCTCTGCGACACTGGAGCATCGCCTGTGACGATGGTTTTTATTGAGTGAAAGAATACCCCAGCGTGACTGTGCGTTTTAACCTTTTTTCACGTCTTTCCTCTTCCCTGCAAATCTGCCACGCGAGCTGACCGAATCTACGGACGTTCGACGGAAAACGTGAGCACAAAACGCCAAATTTTAATTTTCTTATTTAGTGCAAGGGTTCTTTTTACCCAATTCTGTCCTCGGATGGTTGATTCCACTTTTAAACGGAAGTTAAACGCGATTAAATAAGTGGAAAAAAAGTCTGATAACTTAAACTTGCATTTGAAATGCAATTTTCGTTGACGTGGCCATCGAAGGTCGTAACTGGTCTCTGTTGTCCGTCAAATGGAACTACAGCCAAGCGAAATCCTCTTTGCATGAAATTTTTTCGCGCGCTTCTTGCGATTAACAGACCTTTTTCGCTTGTACATTTTGTTTTTCCAATACACCTTATTACAAAATGGCGGCCATTTAAATATTCTTTTGTTTTTATTGAAATTAGCCCTTGATGCCTCGTTCTTAAGCTTAAACTTCAAAGGAATATTTCATCTTGAACGAGGCAACAAGGGCCAATTTGTACCCGCATAAATCAGCGGCAATTTTTGAATTAGGTGTATACAGACTCGGGAGGTTTGGTCCTTTCTTTTGTTCATTAAAAAGAGTCCTTGCAGACATATTCATGCTTGCATGCGCTCTTTTCAATGAGCAAAACAAAAGACCAATCCTCCTGAGTATTATCACGTGTCTATTCCTATAAAAACATATCACCAACTCAAACATTTTTAAAAAGCTAATCCATTTTTAAAAATCCATTAATCCATTAAAAAGCTAATCCATTTTTAAAAAGCTAATCCCCCCCCCCCCCCTCCCCTGTGTTTGGCTTGGTGTATCGCTTTTGGAAACTATCCCAGTCAGGTTAACTTTATTCTGTCAAATTCCGAAATTTACGTTTTGGGATAAAGTATTAACAATTGTCCTTGATACTCTTTGAATTAAAGACCGCCGTATTGTAGTTTCTCATTATTTTTATCAAACACTTTGCAGTGCTGAAAGTGTAAGTTTAATTATCGTCCTTTATGCCATTCGTGCTGTTTCTTTTTCTCGTAACTTATTGTCTTTGCTCTTTTCGTTTAAGCGTCTAAATAAGTCTCTTTAAAAAATTGTTGCCAGCTTGGTCTATTTTAACCTTTTCCCTCGAATGGGGAGCTTCAGGAAAGCTAAGCAACAACGGCGGTACTAGAAATTCTAACGAAATAATTTTCAGCTTCTTCCACCGTTCCTGGTATGTGTACAATGCAAATATCAAGTATTGAGAAAACCGCGATTGTTAGGAATGGATCGAGATGAAGCAAAGAAAGAGAATGAAAGGTTCAATATTGTATGCTAACGTTGTCGCGAAAGTCTTAAATTTGTTTGATCACCCTTGTTGTTTTGCAGAATAACCCTAACCAGTTACAGAATAGATCGCCCGTATTGCCCAAGGTGAACAAGATCTAATAATCGCGAAATACTTGGCGATAGCACTAAGTTATATTTTGGATTGGCGCTTTTGTTGACTTTGCTGTTGTCCTTGCTTAAACTCCCTGTTAGGGAAACTGGATGGGTACAAACGGTTTTAAAGTAAAGCTGGCGAATGAATGGTTCGTTGTTGCATGATCAGGTTGTCGTCAAAACCGCTAAAATTTGGTGTCGTTCATGTTGCTGTTTTGTGGACTGAAGTAAAGAAATGCACGCGGGAAATTTGTGCTGTACGTGCAATACGATTACTTTTCCTTTTTTAACCAATGAATCATTTCCTTGGATATTCAAGATAGTCATACCTTCAAATAGCCGTTTCATTTTTTAATGAAAAATTTATAGGTTTGTGGCGGACTAATCTCTGTAACCGACATACGGAGGAAATATTCATGAAATATTCAGATCGCTACAAAAAATTGTAGAACCAGTAAGAGTCAGTGTTTTCCCGGACGAACTATTTTTACTGGTGGTTGCGCGCTGCGTTGTGCATGTGGGAAAGGAGAAATCAGAGAAATGGAGATAAATTTCTGCAAATTGCTTTCGTGAAGTGCTCGTTTCGGTATCATCGGCGGGGTGTTAATATTCTTATCTTCAAAGATTTGGGGGTATAAATTAGGGATGTTTGTGAACGAACAGATACGAAGACGAAAAGATGTCTGGTAGAGATCTCGCAAGAAGGCTGTTGAGAATGATGAACGTTTCTGTAAAACTGAAGTGAGTGTCTTCTTTGAGCTTACTGGAAAGGGTATCTAATGAGTCTTTTTCTTTTCGTCTTTTATTGTTTCTCAGCAATCGCTTACAAAAAAGCTGATGCTTTTAAGAAAAATATAACTTGCCATCGGGCGTTCTTTTCTTTAGAGCTCTAAAAGGAATCGATGGTTTAGGGTCACGCGAGGAAACTGTTCGTCACAGTTGGAAATTAATTGTTAATTAAACCTACTTGTGTTGCTTACTTGCGATACCCGCCTTTGCTCGTCATATTTTTGTCATGGTTTGATTGCTGCTCAAATGACGCTTATAACAGCGCAAGCAAAATGATGAAGTAACATATTGGCTTAACAGTATCTGTACAATCTTCAATTTTTAGAAGAACTTTTTCTTGTAAGAACATTCAGGCTGAGATTGACCAGAATTTTAAGAACATACTAAAAACATACCCTGGCTGAGAGTCAGTTAAGAACGCCGGTCTTTATTTTGCCCATTTGTTTTTGGTTTTTGTGAGTAGTATAAATAAAGGTAAGAGAAACGTGAACCTGTAGTCTAACACGATAATTAACTCTAGTACTTAGGGACATTCTTTACTCGTGATGTTTTACTAAAAGGCCCTGCTGTTCGCATACCCTGCCAGCGGAATCTCCTTCGGTCTTCTAGAAAAATCGGGAAGAGGAATTGTGCCAGCCGCCTCAACATTTCGTATTGAGCATGCGTTAAAAATTCAAATGCATCGGGTGTCAGCCGTGCGTGACCAGTAACCGCAAAACCACAAAATGAAAACAACTGTGGCAAACATTCGACAACCAAGTAATCACTTCCTTGGAAACGCAAGATAGGTCGTACTTTCAAATTGCCATTTCATTTTTTAATGAAAAATTTATACGTTTGTGCCGGACTAGTCTCTGTAACCGACATAAGGAGGAAATACTCATAGGAATTGATCATGCGCAAATTTAAAAGCAGGCTTGACAAGTCGAAACTGGACTGACTCATCCATTTGTTTCGGTGAGCCGTAAATCAAAGAATGTCGAGGCGGCTGGTAGACTCTCCTTCCTTTTCCCGATTTTTGTAGGAAGATCGAAGGAGACTCCGCTCGTAGGATACTGTTCGCACAACGCGAATCTGTCAGCGAAGCCATTTTTAGTGCGAACGAATTTTTTCAGGCACCACAATTTTGCAACTGCCACCAAATTTTAAAAATGCCGTAGACTTGCCTTGGAGGTCTTGGATGTTTTGTCAGGCTACGAAACCTTGACGGGTCATATTTCGCAATATGATATTTACTGGGTTGCCTATGGGCAAACCCAGTCGAGGTGTACGTTTTGTTTGTTTGTTTTCTTTTTTTTTTTTTTTTTTCGTGTCGGTAAAAGTCTTGCCTGTCACTCCCCTGGTAAGTGTTGCCTTTTTGTATAGAGCCTTTTGCGCGTATTTTCTTAGGATCGAGAGGGTAGTGGAACTGCGTAGATTTCTCTGGTGGACACAGTAGAATCATCAACTTAGCCTGCAATGGCGTCGAAAGTCATGCAACGCGAATGGCGTTTTAGTGGATCCTTAAACAAAATTTACCCTTATGGAGCTCAATAATGGAAAGTCAGTTGGATAAACTAGGCATGAATCTCAAAAGCGACGAGTACTGGACTTCGACAACAATCTATCGCCCGTCGAGACGAATCAAAGTGAGCAGTATTTACCTGAAGTACATGATAATTTGACACAATTGAGTTTTTTGTCTTCACGCACGCAATAAAATAGGAAGAGGTTTTCGCCTCTAAGAGCAAATATGTTGTTTGTTTCAATAAAATTTTCGCTGGAAAAGGATTCTGTGGTATTTTCTGCCTTTGTGAATTATGATATCATGTTGTGTATTGAATTTTTGAGCTTAAGGTTCAAATGTCATATGGGAGAAGTTTTTTAGTATTGCTCTGTAAGCAGGAAGGGTTCACAGGGATCATGACTAAAACACCACACGAGTACATACGGGTAACATACGAGTAACATACGGAACATACGGATACATACGAATACATACGACTAACATACGACTAACATACGAGTAACATACGGATACATACGACTAACACACGGACACATACGACTAACATACGGATACATACCAATACATACGAGTAATACGAGTGTTTTTCTCATAAACTAAGCTCTAATTATAAGCCTTGCAAGCATTTTTGCACGTCAGCAAACACGTTCCCGGTTCAGTTTGAGGGGGGGGGGATGTTGGTGGACCCCCCCCCCCCCCAAGGCTTTCGTTAAATTTAGTCACAGTAAAACAATATATTTTGCTGACGTCGCTGACGTCGTATGACGTCATCAGATCCGTTATCTTGATCTCACTATTTCACCTTAGTTCAAGTTGCCTTTTTTAATGGCAAAAAAAGCAGTGCGAAATCAAGCCAGAAAGCTTAAATGTAACCATGTACATGTAAAAATGTATCGATTTTGTAACTTCGTGTTGAGAAACTAGACGAATTATGTTTAAAATGTCGAATTTTGGGAACAGTTGACACATTAAAAAATCCGCAAGCAATAAACGAACAGCTGCTTAAAGTTTCAGCAACAGAGTAAATCTCCTTTCCAAAATTTGCAAAATCTGAGGGGGGTGGCATCCACGCACTCACTCACACACACTTCATATCAGAGGTCCAAGGGGTATGTATTTTAAGCATCGAGATATCAGGAATTACAAAGCTATTAAAGCCGTCAAAAGCTCTTAACAATTCAAGAAATATTGAAACGTGGTTAAAAGGGGTTGACAGGCTAAACACGACTCCCGCTGTTTCGTGATGTAATAGGTCTTTGACCTTTAGAGTTTAGCTCTAACAAGTATGTCTTTTAGAGATTTTCCTCTCCTGTAGGAGACGAGAGGTAGTTCTCTGTATATTCCTCTCAGCATTGGTTGGTTTTCGATTAAATGCCACTTGCTCATTAAAATATTTTTAAGGTTAGGCACTGATGGATTGTACTGAGTGACAAAAGGCATTAATCCGTTTTGCACTTTTTGAGGTTTTTTTTTGAAGTGCCGACTTTCTATCTATAACTTTGACTTCTGCGAGGACTTTGTTTACCAGATTATCTGGATAGCCTCGGACACGCAAGTGTGATCTGAAATTTTTAATGTTTTCTTCAAATGTTGCCTTTGAAGAGTTGGTTCTAAGAAACCTAAGGGCTTCGCCTTTCTGGGTGGCATGGCAGAAGCCTGGCCTGGCAGTCATAATCAACTACGAAAGCAACTTGTAACATCAACAGTTAAAATTTAACTGCTTCATTTGCACTGCTTTGGCCTGTAATGCATGTAATGCCTATATCTACCGATAAATACCAAAATCCGTTTAACAATGCTATGTTTAGTGGTTTTGAACTATATTCTTGTTGAGTGCCCCTGACCGTACGTCCGAATAATTATTTTTTCCTGATATTCTAACAACACACTTTTAAAAGACAAATACAAACAGACATACAAGACTAAATATCTACTGATTGTGTCATTCTGTGACTGTTCAGTTGGCTTAAATCATAATGCAATCGATGGTTCGTTTGGTTTGCAAAACATGTGCTTTTATCTTTCATGTTACAAAATTAAAGCAGATTTTTGGTATCATCTTCACTTACCTTCACTTACCTCAAATGTGTCATCTGTAAATCAGTATTACGCTCTTCAATCTGTTCAGTGCACGGTAAAGATCGAACGCGTGAAGACCATCCACTGCGCGACGGGCTATTTTTTTGCGCACATCAGATTGCCAGGCATGACCCCAGATATTTGATATTAATATCAAATATCTTTGCTCTTGTAACGCAAACTTTCCTTAGTCGGGGAAATAATGCGTAATATTTTACTTAAGTTGTCGTTACTTTGCGTAAAAATTTACTGGTATGAATTTTACTCGTATATTTTCGTATTTTTTTACTCGTATGTATCCGTATGTTAGTCGTATGTATCCGTATGTTACTCGTATGTTAGTCGTGTGTTAATCGTATGTGTCCGTATGTTCCGTATGTTACTCGTATGTTACTCGTATGTTACCCGTATGTACTCGTGTGGTGTTTTAGTCATGATCGTTCACAGGCCTGTTGGAAGCGTGCTTGAGTTTCAAGAAAATGAGGCCCAAAATCAGTGAAAACTTGTGACGCAGATGAATAATAAAGCAGCTGCTATTTCCAAAATGATGGAATTACCTGGTGATAAATAACATCGTACGCGTCTTGGAGAGTAAATTTTGACTTTGCATAAACAAGAGTTGGGCGATTGTGATCTTTGTTTTGACTTCGCTCATTTCATTGTCAAACTTGACACTTGACAGAAAAAGAAACTTACAAAAACCCGGTATCTTGCCATCATTTGACACAGATGCTTCACTGTTTGGCGAGTAAACATGCCGCGGTAACTTAATCACGACGTCCGCTGAATTCCGGCCATGTCACTTTCGATTTTGCAATTTACTTAAACGTAGCAAAAATCTCTCAAAATGTTTGTCGCTGATCGTAACTTTTTATATTCTATATTCACGGTTCAAAATTAATGTTGTTTTCATGTCGTAAATATTTTATTCTCGATCGACCGTCCGAGAAACTTCCTTCTGCTCTTTCTGAAAACTGTGTATCAATATTTATTTGCTTTTTCATCAATATTTGTTTTGCATAAAGCAAGCTAACAGAATCTGTACCTTGCTGAGTTCGCATTTGTTAGCGTTAATAGTATTTTCGGTCAGATGTTTCTGTTTGCCAAGAGGGGTTTATTGTTTTGGTCTCCCATCCCAACACTAACCCCGCGAAACAGGGCTTGACTTCAGTGAAGTTTAGTATTACAAAATTTTCGGATGCTCATAGGGCACACTTGTGGTGAAAAGAAGTTGTGAGGGAACTTGAAAATTATCAACATGTCAGCCCAGAAGCCAATGTTTCTCGCTTCTCTTTTATTTGTTATTCTTCAGAGACTGGAATGCTGTATTTCAATACCACACAATTCAGTGCCTTCTGATTTTCTGTAGCACGTACCACAGGCAAGCCAGTGTATGCTTCACAGAAGCATCTAGTTTCATATGTAGCGTGCTCAGCTAAGTTCTTTATTTACCCACATATTGCATATCAGCTGAAATTCGGCGGAAGGCGAATCCTTACCACCAAAACTACCATCGGGGAATGAAGAGGAATAATAGAATAAGAATAACGGAATTTTTTTTGCCAAAGCAAATGTTTCCCGGTTTGCGGCCCCAGGTGAACCGTTGTTGCGGAACCACAACTTGCTTCCCGGGAAGCAAAAATGTTTTTGAATTTGTTCAGAAAGCAAATGTTTCCTCGTTTGCGCGCCGAGAAAACATTTCGGGAAACAATGTTTCCACCGTTTACCACAACAATGTTTCGTTTGCGGCCGCCTTAACTCCTGGCCTACATTAATATGTGCCTTGGAACTGTTAACATATTCACAGAATATTGGTATAGGTGGTTTGCAACCAATCTCTAGAGACACAGATAACAATGCCGCAATGTACAATTGCTGGTGGACGAACAAAAGAAGCTGATGTTTCGTCCACCAACATGGCGGCGATGACGTACCGTGGCAAACCACCTATTTTAAATTCTATCATTCATTTCTTGACTCGCTATTGACGTTATGTAACGTCGAAACGCCCTCGTTTTTAGCAGTTTTCTAGTTTCCTATGGATTTTTAGAACTTTTTAGCTTTAAGCTTTAACATCAAATTACAGAAATTTCATATATTTTCTGATTTGAAACCGGACCAATCTCTGTTATGCCAAATGTACTTAATTTAATATTGCTCGTGATTCATGTAGACTGTGATATTGGGAGACGATTTTCTTTTTTTGTGAGATCGCTACAAACAATTGTAGAACCAGTAAGATTCATGGTTTTCTCGGACGATCTATTTTTACTCGTTGCGCACAGCGTTGTGCATGTGGGACAGGAGAAATCAAACAAATGAGACAAATTTCTGCAAATTGCTTTTGTGGAGTGCTGGTTTCGGTATCATTGGTGGGTTGTTGACTTTCCTATCTTTAAAGATTTGGGAGTATAAATTAGGGATGTTTGTGAAGGAACAGATACGAAGACGAAAAGAATTGCATCGGGTGTCAGCCGTGCGTGACCAGTAACCGCAAAACCACAAAATGAAAACAACTGTGGCAAACATTCGACAACCAAGTAATCACTTCCTTGGAAACGCAAGATAGGTCGTACTTTCAAATTGCCATGTCATTTTTTAATGAAAAATTTATACGTTTGTGCCGGACTAGTCTCTGTAACCGACATACGGAGGAAATACTCATAGGAATTGATCATGCGCAAATTTAAAAGCAGGCTTGACAAGTCGAAACTGGACTGACTCATCCATTTGTTTGGGTGAGCCGTAAATCAAAGAATGTCGAGGCGGCTGGTAGACTCTCCTTCCTTTTCCCGATTTTTGTAGGAAGATCGAAGGAGACTCCGCTCTTAAGATACTGTTCGCACTACGCGAATCTGTCAGCGAAGCCATTTTTAGTGCGAACGATTTTTTTCGCCCACCACAATTTTGCAAGTACCGACTACACTTTAAAAATGCCGTAGCCTTGCCTTGGAGGTCTTGGATGTTTTGTCAGGCTACGAAACCTTGACGGGTCATATTTTGCAATATGATATTTTCATATGTAGCGTGCTCAGCTAAGTTCTTAATTTACCCACATATTGGAAATGAGCTGAAATTCGGTGGAAGGCGAATCCTTACCACCAAAACTACCATCGGGGAATGAAGAGGAATAATAGAATAAGAATAACGGAATTTTTTTTGCCGAAGGAAATGTTTCCCCTTTGCGGCCCCAGGTGAACCGTTGTTGCGGAACCACAACTTGCTTCCCAGGAAGCAAAAATGTTTTTGAATTTGTTCAGAAAGCAAATGTTTCCTCGTTTGCGCGCCGAGGAAACGTTTCGGGAAACAATGTTTCCACCGTTTTCCACAACAGTGTTTCGGTTGCGGCGGCCTTAAGCACCTGGCTTACATTAATACGTGCCTTGGAACTGTTAACATATTCACAGAATCTTGGTATAGGTGGTTTGCAACCAATCTCTATAGACACAGATAACAATGCCGCAATAAACAAAAAGGAGTTGATGTTTCCGTCCACCAACATGGCGATGACGTAACGTAACAAATCACCTATTTTAAATTCTATCATTCATTTCTTGACTCGCTAATGACGTTATGTAACGTCGAAACCGGCCTCGTTATTAGCAGTTTTCTAGTTTCTTATGGATTTTTAGAACTTTTTAGCTCTAAGCTTTAACATCAAATTACAGAAATTTCATTTTCTTTTATGATTTGAAACCGGAGCAATCTCTGTTATGCGAAGTGTACTTAATTTAATATTGCGCGCCGGTGATTTTAAACTTGTAGACTGTGAGAAGAATGTGATATTTTCAGATCGCTACAAAAGAATGTAGAACCAGTAAGATTCATTGTTTTCTTGGACGATCTATTTTTACTCGTTGTTGCGCGCTGCGTTGTGCATGTGGGACAGGAGAAATCAAAGAAATGGAGACAAATTTCTGCAAATTGCTTTTGTGGAGTGCTGGTTTCGGTATCATCGGTGGGGTGTTAATATTCCTATCTTTAAAGATTTGGAGGTATAAATTAGGGATGTTTGTGAAGGAACAGATACGAAGACGAAAAGATGTCTGGTGGAGATCTCGCAAGAAGGCTGTTGAGAATGATGAACGTTTCTGTAAAACTGAATTGAGTTTCTTCTTTGAGCTTATTGGAAAGGGTATCTAATTTTTCTTTTCGTCTTATTTGTTTCTCAGCAATCGCTTACAAAAAAAGCTGATGCTTTTGAGAAAAATATAACCTGCGATCGGGCGTTCTTTTCTTTAGAGCTCTAAAAGGAATCGAAGGGAGTTTAGGGTCAAGCAAGGAAACTGTTTGTCACAGTTTGGAAATTAATTGTTCTTGTACAATTAAACTTCTCCTTTGATTGTTTAGGTGTAAGAAATCAGAGGAAGATTCTACTGCATTGTTTGTTGGGCGATTTAGTGTGTAGAGTGCCGTTTTTGTTGGACTGTCATCTGGTCATATCATTCTTGGACGAGCAGATCTGTGCAATCACTTCATTTCATTCGTGTGAGGGTAGAACATCAAGCCGTACTGTCAGTTGTCGAAGAACTTTCTCTTCAATTCGAGAACAGTTGTTTAGGAAGTTTACCGACACCAATTATATTTGCTCGTGACTAATAACCGATTCACACCAACAAGACATGCTTAATTAAACCGGGTTTAACAAAATAAAAATAAGTCACAGAAAAATGTAGGACTGGTTTTTCCATGAGATTCAGGTTTGTTTCAACACATGCTTTGACCTGTACTAAATTCGTAGTCGACAGAAGTCAGTAAACATGATTTAAAATGAAAACACTTTGAAACCGTGTGTAACTAAACATGTTTGAAATGGGACATAAGTTACTTCATATTTCGGAGATATGCGGTTTTAGGGTTCAGTGAACTGACGCCTGACAGAGTTCACGCCAAAGCTATCAATAATTAAATCCCTAAACTTTCCATATCGTGAATAATTTATGGACGTAGAATAGAAGAAACATTTTCACCGAACTTTATTATATTTTTTTAAATGTATTCCGTGTTTGTGAATGTGAATTCAGTGTTCAGTTAGTTTGAACCTGCAATCTTTTGTTTCTACCCAAATAAGGAAGATAACCATGGATGTCACTTAATAGTTAATACTAATTTCTTAATAAAGCTGTTCATCAAAAAAATCAGTCAAAATAGATGCCCCCAAATGCTCGTTTGTTTATATATTGACGCTGCGTTTCATGACGCAATATTTCCGGTAGGTTTCTCAAATACACTAGCCTTGATCAGATAGAGAAAGCGTGTTTTACTCTCTTTTTCTGTGAGTGGCTTCTTTCCTAGTCTGGAAAATTGCGTAAAGAAACCGTGCTGACTGGGAGAACATCTTTGTTAAAAATAGAAGACTGCTGAAGGAAACAAAGTTAACCTGTCATTAGAAACACTATAGAAACAATGGTAACGCAAACACAAGTAGGTTTTTTAAAACCTACTTTTGTTGCTTACTTGCGATACCCGCCTTTACTCGTCATATTTTTGTCATGGTTTGATTGCTGCTCAAATGACGCTTATAACAGCGCAAGCAAAATGATGAAGTAACATATTGGCTTAATAGTATCTATACAATCTTCAATTTTTAGAAGAACTTTTTCTTATAAGAACATTCAGGCTGAGATTGACCAGAATTTTAAGAACATACTAAAAACATACCCTGGCTGAGAGTCAGTTAAGAACACCGGTCTTTATTTTGCCCATTTGTCATTCTCGTCACCAGAGCCTCGGTCAAGAGAAGAAGCTCTGGGGTCGAGATTGCCCATTTGTTTTTGGTTTTTGTGAGTAGTATAAATAAAGGCAAGAGAAACGTTAACCTGTAGTCTAACACGATAATTAACTCTAGTACTTAGGGACATTCTTTACTCGTGATGTTTTACTAAAAAGCCCTGCTGTTCGCATACCCTGCCAGCGGAATCTCCTTCGGTCTTCTAGAAAAATCGGGAAGAGGAAGGAGATTGTGCCAGCCGCCTCAACGTTTCGTATTGAGCATGTGTTAAAAATTCAAATGCACTCGGGTGTCAGCCATGCGTGACCAGTAACCGCAAAACCACAAAATGAAAACAACTGTGGCAAACATTCGACAACCAAGTAATCACTTCCTTGGAAACGCAAGATAGGTCGTACTTTCAAATTGCCATTTCATTTTTTAATGAAAAATTTATACGTTTGTGCCGGACTAGTCTCTGTAACCGACATACGGAGGAAATACTCATAGGAATTGATCATGCGCAAATTTAAAAGCAGGCTTGACAAGTCGAAACTGGACTGACTCATCCATTTGTTTGGGTGAGCCGTAAATCAAAGAATGTCGAGGCGGCTGGTAGACTCTCCTTCCTTTTCCCGATTTTTGTAGGAAGATCGAAGGAGACTCCGCTCGTAGGATACTGTTCGCACTACGCGAATCTGTCAGCGAAGCCATTTTTAGTGCGAACGAATTTTTTCAGGCACCACAATTTTGCAACTGCCACCAAATTTTAAAAATGCCGTAGACTTGCCTTGGAGGTCTTGGGTGTTTTGTCAGGCTACGAAACGTTGACGGGTCATATTTCGCAATATGATATTTTCATATGTAGCGTGCTCAGCTAAGTTCTTTATTTACCCACATATTGCATATCAGCTGAAATTCGGCGGAAGGCGAATCCTTACCACCAAAACTACCATCGGGGAATGAAGAGGAATAATAGAATAAGAATAACGGAATTTTTTTTGCCAAAGCGAATGTTTCCCGGTTTGCGGCCCCAGGTGAACCGTTGTTGCGGAACCACAACTTGCTTCCCAGGAAGCAAAAATGTTTTTGAATTTGTTCAGAAAGCAAATGTTTCCTCGTTTGCGCGCCGAGGAAACATTTCGGGAAACAATGTTTCCACCGTTTACCACAACAATGTTTCGTTTGCGGCCGCCTTAACTCCTGGCCTACATTAATATGTGCCTTGGAACTGTTAACATATTCACAGAATCTTGGTATAGGTGGTTTGTAACCAATCTCTAGAGACACAGATAACAATGCCGCAATAAACAAAAAGGAGCTGATGTTTCCGTCCACCAACATGGCGATGACGTAACGTAACAAATCACCTATTTTAAATTCTATCATTCATTTCTTGACTCGCTAATGACGTTATGTAACGTCGAAACCGGCCTCGTTATTAGCAGTTTTCTAGTTTCTTATGGATTTTTAGAACTTTTTAGCTTTAAGCTTTAACATCAAATTACAGAAATTTCATTTTCTTTTATGATTTGAAACCGGAGCAATCTCTGTTATGCGAAGTGTACTTAATTTAATATTGCTCGCCGGTGATTCTTGTAGACTGTGAGAAGAATGTGACATTCTCAGATCGCTACAAAAGAATGTAGAACCAGTAAGATTCATTGTTTTCTTGGACGATCTATTTTTACTCGTTGTTGCGCGCTGCGTTGTGCATGTGGGACAGGAGAAATCAAAGAAATGGAGACAAATTTCTGCAAATTGCTTTTGTGGAGTGCTGGTTTCGGTATCATTGGTGGGGTGTTGACTTTCCTATCTTTAAAGATTTGGGAGTATACATTAGGGATGTTTGTGAAGGAACAGATACGAAGACGAAAAGATGTCTGGTGGAGATCTCGCAAGAAGGCTGTTGAGAATGATGAACGTTTCTGTAAAACTGAAGTGAGTTTCTTCTTTGAGCTTACTGGAAAGGGTATCTAATGAGTCTTTTTTTTTTCGTCTTATTTGTTTCTCAGCAATCGCTTACAAAAAAGCTGATGCTTTCGAGAAAAATACAACTTGCCATCGGGCGTTCTTTTCTTTAGAGCTCTAAAAGGAATCGAAGGGACTTTAGGGTCAAGCAAGGAAACTGTTTGTCACAGTTTGGAAATTAATTGTTCTTGTACAATTAAACTTCTCCTTTGATTGTTTAGGTGTAAGAAATCAGAGGAAGATTCTACTGCATTGTTTGTTGGGCGATTTAGTGTGTAGAGTGCCGTTTTTGTTGGACTGTCATCTGGTCATATCATTCTTGGACGAGCAGATCTGTGCAATCACTTCATTTCATTCGTGTGAGGGTAGAACATCAAGCCGTACTGTCAGTTGTCGAAGAACTTTCTCTTCAATTCGAGAACAGTTGTTTAGGAAGTTTACCGACACCAATTATATTTGCTCGTGACTAATAACCGATTCACACCAACAAGACATGCTTAATTAAACCGGTTTTAACAAAATAAAAATAAGTCACAGAAAAATGTAGGACTGGTTTTTCCATGAGATTCAGGTTTGTTTCAACACATGCTTTGACCTGTACTAAATTCGTAGTCGACAGAAGTCAGTAAACATGATTTAAAATGAAAACACTTTGAAATCGTGTGTAACTAAACATGTTTGAAGTGGGGCATAAGTTACTTCATATTTCGGAGATATGCGGTTTTAGGGTTCAGTGAACTCACGCCTGACAGAGTTCACGCCAAAGCTAGCAATAATTAAATCCCTAAACTTTCCATATCGTGAATAATTTATGGACGTAGAATAGAAGAAACATTTTCACCGAACTTTATTATATATTTTTAAATGTATTCCGTGTTTGTGAATGTGAATTCAGTGTTCAGTTAGTTTGAACCTGCAATCTTTTGTTTCTACCCAAATAAGGAAGATAACCATGGATGTCACTAAAGAGTTTATTACTTAATACTAATTTCTTAATAAAGCTGTTCATCAAAAAAATCAGTCAAAATAGATGCCCCCAAATGCTCGTTTGTTTATATATTGACGCTGCGTTTCATGACGCAATATTTCCGGTAGGTTTCTCAAATACACTAGCCTTGATCAGATAGAGAAAGCGTGTTTTACTCTCTTTTTCTGTGAGTGGCTTCTTTCCTAGTCTGGAAAAGTGCGTAAAGAAACCGTGCTGACTGGGAGAACATCTTTGTTAAAAATAAGAGACTGCTGAAGGAAACAAAGTTAACCTGTCATTAGAAACACTATAAAAACAATAATAACGCAAACACAAGTAGGTTTTTTAAAACCTACTTTTGTTGCTTACTTGCGATACCCGCCTTTACTCGTCATATTTTTGTCATGGTTTGATTGCTGCTCAAATGACGCTTATAACAGCGCAAGCAAAATGATGAAGTAACATATTGGCTTAACAGTATCTGTACAATCTTCAATTTTTAGAAGAACTTTTTCTTATAAGAACATTCAGGCTGAGATTGACCAGAATTTTAAGAACATACTAAAAACATACCCTGGCTGAGAGTCAGTTAAGAACGCCGGTCTTTATTTTGCCCATTTGTTTTTGGTTTTTGTGAGTAGTATAAATAAAGGTAAGAGAAACGTTAATTTGTAGTCTAACACGATAATTAACTCTAGAACTTAGGGACATTCTTTACTCGTGATGTTTTACTAAAAGGCCCTGCTGTTCGCATACCCTGCCAGCGGAATCTCCTTCGGTCTTCTAGAAAAATCGGGAAGAGGAAGGAGATTGTGCCAGCCGCCTCAACATTTCGTATTGAGCATGCGTTAAAAATTCAAATGCATCGGGTGTCAGCCGTGCGTGACCAGTAACCGCAAAACCACAAAATGAAAACAACTGTGGCAAACATTCGACAACCAAGTAATCACTTCCTTGGAAACGCAAGATAGGTCGTACTTTCAAATTGCCATTTCATTTTTTAATGAAAAATTTATACGTTTGTGCCGGACTAGTCTCTGTAACCGACATACGGAGGAAATACTCATAGGAATTGATCATGCACAAATTTAAAAGCAGGCTTGACAAGTCGAAACTGGACTGACTCATGCATTTGTTTGGGTGAGCCGTAAATCAAAGAATGTCGAGGCGGCTGGTAGACTCTCCTTCCTTTTCCCAATTTTTGTAGGAAGATCGAAGGAGACTCCGCTCGTAGGATACTGTTCGCACTACACGAATCTGTCAGCGAAGCCATTTTTAGTGCGAACGAATTTTTTCAGGCACCACAATTTTGCAACTGCCACCAAATTTTAAAAATGCCGTAGCCTTGCCTTGGAGGTCTTGGATGTTTTGTCAGGCTACGAAACCTTGACGGGTCATATTTCGCAATATGATATTTTCATATGTAGCGTGCTCAGCTAAGTTCTTTATTTACCCACATATTGGAAATGAGCTGAAATTCGGTGGAAGGCGAATCCTTACCACCAAAACTACCATCGGGGAATGAAGAGGAATAATAGAATAAGAATGACGGAATTTTTTTTGCCAAAGCAAATGTTTCCCTGTTTGCGGCCCCAGGTGAACCGTTGTTGCGGAACCACAACTTGCTTCCCAGGAAGCAAAAATGTTTTTGAATTTGTTCAGAAAGCAAATGTTTCCTCGTTTGGGCGCCGAGGAAACATTTCGGGAAACAATGTTTCCACCGTTTTCCACAACAATGTTTCGTTTGCGGCCGCCTTAACTCCTGGCTTACATTAGTACGTGCCTTGGAACTGTTAACATATTCAGAGAATCTTGGTATAGGTGGTTTGCAACCAATCTCTAGAGACACAGATAACAATGCCGCAATAAACAAAAAGGAGCTGATGTTTCCGTCCACCAACATGGCGATGACGTAACGTAACAAATCACCTATTTTAAATTCTATCATTCATTTCTTGACTCGCTAATGACGTTATGTAACGTCGAAACGCCCTCGTTTTTAGCAGTTTTCTAGTTTCTTATGGATTTTTAGAACTTTTTAGCTTTAAGCTTTAACATCAAATTACAGAAATTTCATTTTCTTTTATGATTTGAAACCGGAGCAATCTCTGTTATGCGAAGTGTACTTAATTTAATATTGCTCGCCGGTGATTTTAAACTTGTAGACTGTGAGAACAATGTGATATTCTCAGATCGCTACAAAAAAATGTAGGACCTGTAAGATTCATTGTTTTCTTGGACGATCTATTTTTACTCGTTGTTGCGCGCTGCGTTGTGCATGTGGGACAGGAGAAATCAAAGAAATGGAGACAAATTTCTGCAAATTGCTTTTGTGGAGTGCTGGTTTCGGTATCATCGGTGGGGTGTTAATATTCCTATCTTTAAAGATTTGGAGGTATAAATTAGGGATGTTTGTGAAGGAACAGATACGAAGACGAAAAGATGTCTGGTGGAGATCTCGCAAGAAGGCTGTTAAGAATGATGAACGTTTCTGTAAAACTGAAGTGAGTTTCTTCTTTGAGCTTATTGGAAAGGGTATCTAATGAGTCTTTTTCTTTTCGTCTTTTATTGTTTCTCAGCAATCGCTTACAAAAAAAGCTGATGCTTTTGAGAAAAATACAACTTGCGATTGGGCGTTCTTTTCTTTAGAGCTCTAAAAGGAATCGAAGGGAGTTTAGGGTCAAGCAAGGAAACTGTTTGTCACAGTTTGGAAATTAATTGTTCTTGTACAATTAAACTTCTCCTTTGATTGTTTAGGTGTAAGAAATCAAAGGAAGTTTCTCCTGCATTGTTTGTTGGGCGATTTAGTGTGTAGAGTGCCGTTTTTGTTGGACTGTCATCTGGTCATATCATTCTTGGACTAGCAGATCTGTGCAATCACTTCATTTCATTCGTGTGAGGGTAGAACATCAAGCCGTACTGTCAGTTGTCGAAGAACTTTCTCTTCAATTCGAGAAGAGTTGTTCAGGAAGTATACCGACCCCAATTACATTTGCTCGTGACTAACACCCCATTCACACCAACAAGACATGCTTAATGTTAAACCGGGTTTAACAAAATAAAAATAAGTCACAGAAAAATGTAGGACTGGTTTTTCCATGAGATTCAGGTTTGTTTCAACAGATGCTTTGACCTGTGCTAAATTCGTAGTCGACAGAAGTTAGTAAACATGATTTAAAACGAAAACACCTGGAAACCGTGTTTAACTAAACATGTTTAAAACGTGTTTAAGGTTTGGTGTGAATGGGGCATAAGTTACTTCATATTTCGGAGATATGCGGTTTTAGGGTTCAATGAACTGACGCCTGACAGAGTTCACGCCAAAGCTATCAATAATTAAATCCCTAAACTTTCCATATCTTGAATAATTTATGGACGTAGAATAGAAGAAACATTTTCACCGAACTTTATTATATATTTTTTAACGTATTCCGTGTTTGTAAATGTGAATTCAGTGTTCAGTTAGTTTGAACCTACAATCTTTTGTTTCTACCCAAATAAGGAAGATAACCATGGATGTTACTTAATAGATATTACTTAATACTAGTTTCTTAATAAA
>NC_090890.1:3787513-3792513 GCF_036669925.1 Montipora capricornis
TGGGCGATTCAGTGCTTAGACTGCCGTGTTTGTTGGACTGTCATCTGGTCATATCATTCTTGGACGGGCAGATCTGTGCAATCATTTTATTTTATTCGTGTGAGTGAAGAACATCAAGCCGAACTGTTGTCGAAGAACTTTCTCTACAATTCGAGAACAGTTGTCTAGGAAGTATACTGACACCAATAGAATTTGCTTGTGAAAAGTTACTTTAGATATCCGGTTTTAAGGTTCAATGAAACTGACTCCTGATAGATTTCACGCGAAAGCTATTACTATCCATCTCTTGAATAATTCATGCATGTAGAATAGAAATTGTTTGCTACTTTTGTAGACGACAGCTTGAGCACAACCTGCAGCCTTTTACCGATGGGAAAATACGAGGAGGAAACCTTTAGCTGACTTTCTGACCACTCCGAAACATTTTCGCTGAACTTTATTTTATTTTATTTTTAATGTATTCCGAGTTTCGTGCTCATTTAGTTTAAACCTATAATCTTTTGTTGCTGCCCAAATAAGGGAGATAGCCATGGTTTTTACTTAATAGTTATTACTTAATGCTAATTTCTTAATAAAGCTGCTAATCAAACGAATCGGTGAAAATTGATGCCACCAATGTCGTGAGAGGTCATGCTGGTTTGTAAATATATTGACGTTGCGTTTCATGATGCGAATACTCAAGTATTTCCGGTAGGTTTTTCAAATACACTTGCCATGATCGGATAGGATAAGCGTTTTATACTCTCCTTTTGTGTAAGTTGCTTCTTTCCTAGTCTGGAAGAGTGCGTAAAGAAACGGCTGACATTTTAGACTGGGAGATCTTCTTTGCTAAAAATAATAGACTGCTGAACCAAACACAAGAGAAAAACAATCGAAACGCCAACGCAAGTAGGCATTGCGGTACACGCCTTTACTCGTCATATGGCGCCGCCTGCTCAAACACAGGCAGCCCAAGCTCAAAATGTTAGGAGTTCAGTGTAACGTGACATATGCCATATTACATAACTACGCGAAACGTGACTCCCGCCTTACAGCATATGGAGGTATTGTGTTACAACGGTTTGAATTTGTAAAGGTTTGTATGGGAAGGCAACGGCTTTGCTGGAAAAGTCAATTATTCTTATATTTTGTGAATAAAATCTACTTACCCTGTCGCCGTGTTGTATTCTTTGTTGTTTGCCAGCTTCGCAAGCCGATCTAACGCGATTTCGGCGACTTATCGTTTTGTGGGTTTCCACTCTTGTCTTTCTTTTAGCAGTTTTTCACAAAATATAAGAATAATTGACTTTTCCAGCAAAGCCGTTGCCTTCCCATACAAACCTTTACAAATTCAAACCGTTGTAACACAATACCTCCATATGCTGTAAGGCGGGAGTCACGTTTCGCGTAGTTATGTAATATGGCATATGTCACGTTACACTGAACTCCTAACATTTTGAGCTTGGGCTGCCTGTGGCTCAAATGACGCTTATAACAGCGCAAGCAAAATGATGAAGCAACATATTGGCTTAACAGTATCTGTCCAATCTTCAATTTTTAGAAGAACTTTTTCTTATAAGAACATTCAGGCTGAGATACTAAGAACATACCCTGGCTGAGAGTCAGTTAAGAACGCCGGTCTTTATTTTGCCCATTTGTTTAAATAAAAAAAAGGTAAGAGAAACGTGAACCTGTAGTCTAACACGATAATTAACTCAAGTACTTAGGGACATTCTTTACTCGTCATATTTTTTCATGGTTTCACATCAGCTTGAAGTACGCTTAACTTCTTAAGCAAGATAAAATGTGACAGCCTTTTTTTGATACGCTGTTGTTTTTTTATAACAGCTTTTTCTATAGGAACATTCAGGCTGAGATTAACTAGAATTTGAACAACATACTTATAACATTTGTTTTTGGTTGTTGTGAGCATCATAAATAAAGATTAAATAAATGTGAATCTGTAGTCTAACCCGACAATTCACTCAAGTGCTTTTAGGGACATTTGGGTTAACATAAACAATGATGTGGTTTTCTTGTTGCGGCACACAATGCAGACTTAGTATACGGGCTCAAAAAACTGCAAAAGGAATCAAGAAGGTTCGAATTCGGCAGGGTCAGCCCCAAAATTTGTCGTTCTTATAAGAAAAGCCTGAGTGTATGCCGAGTTTGTGAACAACAGTGAATTCAGTGTTAAAGCCGGCTATACAATTTTAGTCTCTTCCCAAACATATCAGGAAGAAAACTCTAACCGACAAACCATAGACATTTATAACTATTTGGTGCTGCTTGAGAGTGAATTTATGGCGGTCGGTCACGTTTGCGCTCGTCCCTCGATTTTTATCATTATCTTCATTATCCTATTTCTTTCCTCGCTTCTCCTCGACAGGACCAGCAAAAATATCACCTTTGATTCAAATCGCTGTACTTTCTTTCGTCGAATTTCGTCGCGGTGTCAACAGCTAAGGTTTCCCATTTGCAAATGGTCTAAACGTGGCCAAACGACCAAGGCGATGCCTGACGTTCGAGGCTTCTTTGCGGTTAATCTTATTCTCCTGGAGACATTCACCCGCAACCTGAGCCCTCCACACGAGGAGAAGCCGGCAGCAACGTAACTACAAATCAAGGCAATAAATCGACCAGAAATCAAGCAACGAAGAATCGAAAACATCTCATGTCCGTCGCCCATCTTAATGTACGCTCTGTGGCGTCTCGGGAAAATTTCCACCATCTTAAAGACATGATTATCAATAACAAGTACGACATTTTTACAATTTCTGAGTCGTGGTTGGACTCTACAATATGTGACGCGGATATTCTTATTCCAGGATATACGACTTTCAGGCAAGATCGAGGGCTACACAAGAGAGGTGGCGGATTACTTGTTTACGTAAAAAACATTTATAAGGCCTCGGTGATTGAAAAATGGTCCTCAATGTCTGAATCCAATTTTCAACAGCTTTGGATGAATGTACAGTATAAGAAATTTAAATCTTTTCTTCTATGCACAGTTTACAGACCACCGGATTCCTCAATAGATTTCTTAGAAGACGTTTGTTGACTCTTTGCTACGTGGCTTAAATGTGCTAATCCTTGGAGATCTTAACTGTAATGTTCTTGGAACAACTGATCCTGGGGGTCGCGCGCTGATCAACTTTTGCTCGACGTTTGGCCTAACACAACTCGTTAAGACCGCAACAAGAGTAACCGAAAATTCTGAATCACTCATCGATGTTGCTCTGACTACGAACGAAAATATTATCTACGCTTGCGATTTGATACAGTCTAGTTTGGTGAGCTTAACACTCAAGTTTAAGACGAATGCAAGTCAGTTCGATCGAAAGTTGTTTCGATCGAAGGTCGTTTCGATCGACAAAAGTCGATTCGATCGAAGACAAGAGTCAGTTCGATCGAAGACTGTAACTATTGCTTAAGTGTATTGAACTTACTATTTATCAAATCTGTTTAAAAATATTTCCTGATACAGTTAACTTCGGAGTTGTGGAAAACACATTCTTGAACCTTGGTCTTCAAGGAACATGACCGCAAGCCGTCTGTTTCCATATTTGGTATATCTGTTCCAAACGCAAGTGTTTTCAACAGCGTTTAATCTCTTTTCGCTCGGTTCTCATTGAAAGTGACAATACTTGTTCGTTTCATCATGGTAATAAAATCTTAAACCCCGTGTTTCAGTGTACGCTGTACCACTTAAATCCACAAGAATTCGAAAAATAACGATCTCCATGGATTACTAGAGAGTTACTGAACAAAATCCGAAAACGAGATTTTCTTAAAAAGAAGGCAATCTCCTCCAACTACCCGGCTACATGGGATCAATTTAGGTGTGCAAGAAACCAGGCAAATAACGCAAGTAAACTCGCAAAAAAACTCTATGTTTCTGACAACTTGGAAGCCAGCAAAGGTAATTTACGCAAAACATGGAATGTTATCAACGAGCTAACTTCACGTAACAGTGGTAAGTCAACGAATATTTTGGAGATCAAGGTAGATAATAAAATAGCAAGTAACCCTATGGACATTGCGGAAACTATTAACGATCACTTTACTAATGTTGCGCAAATATTAGCACAAGATATTCCTGTTGTCGACGCTAATCCTGAGTCTTATTTAGAGTCCACTGACCATTCGTTTTCTCTGCAAATTCCGAGTGTTGATATTGTTTCTAACATTTTGTCGAAAATTGATGAAAAGAAAGCCACCGGTCTTGATATGATTCCGAGTAAATTGTTGAAAATGGCTGCTAATATCGTCGCACCCTCTCTTACCTCAATATTCTCAAAGTCTATTCTAACTGGGATATATCCAAACGATTGGAAAACGGCCAAAGTGACTCCACTTTTTAAAAAGGGCATTAAATCTGACCCTAACAACTACAGGCCAATATCTGTAATCCCTATAATTTCGAAAGTTTTCGAAAGAATTGTTTATAATCAACTTTTCCATTATCTAGATGTTAACAAATTGCTACTGGGTTGCCAATCAGGGTTCCGTTCTCTACATAGTACGCTCACGGCTTTGCTTGAGGCAACAAATGCTTGGTCAGTAAACATCGACAATGGCCTTTTAAATGGCGTTGTCTTTATTGACCTTACTAAGGCATTCGATACCATTGATCATGAGATCATCTTGCGTAAGATGTCATATTTGGGTGTCGATCAGGCGGCCATAAAATGGTTCTCGTCGTACTTAAGTGGCCGAACCCAAAGATGTAATGTCAGTGGCAAACTATCATCTGCTCGTACCCTCAGTTGCGGCGTGCCGCAGGGTAGCATATTGGGTCCTTTGCTATTTTTAATTTACATTAATGATCTTCCCAACTCCCTGCGGGGCGCCGTACCAAGAATGTTTGCCGATGACACCAACCTTACGTTATCTGCTAAAACGTTAACAGAACTTAAGCTAGCTCTAACCCCTGAATTAAATAACCTTAGCAGTTGGCTGAAAGCTAACAAGCTCAGTCTAAATGTTGCTAAAACTGAGCTAATGATTATTGGATCAAG
>NC_090890.1:3797513-3800013 GCF_036669925.1 Montipora capricornis
CATGTGAATTTAATATTGAAATATAAGCTGTTTATATATATATATATATATTTTTATTTGTAAATAGTTATTATCTTATTTTATCTTATCTTATTATTATCTTGTTTTTGTAATTTAATATTTCATATTCATGTATGACGGAAGAGCCCCCAGGGGGGAGCTATGCAATAAAGTATGTATGTATGTATGTATGTATGTATGTATGTATGTATGTAACTATTCGATTAAAATTTCTTAATAAAGCTGCATCACGAATGACGGTATTATCCGTAGTGCTTTCTTCTCAGTTGTTTAAAGACCTCGAGGTTTGTTCTGGCCGTTACCAACTGAACCACTGGAGTGTACGGTTGAGGAAATCCGTGGTTTTATGATTGTTTTCAATTTAAATATATCAAAATGAAAGAAGGCGAATATTATACAATGCAGCTCCTAAGCGGAAACTGATGTAATAAGTGCTTGTGGTATAAATATCTTTGAAGCTAAATCGACGGATGTGATGCAACCACTTGACTTTGTTGTTTGTTGCTTTCACCCCCCATTTGATCTCTTTCGAGCTGTTAGCAGTGAGACAGCTGCTACATATTTTTGTTGGTTCCACTTTCCCCTATTCAAACAGGAACGCACTAAATGTATTTTTCGAAAATGTTGGAACGGCTCATGATAATCAGAAGCTTGTGACAAATGAAAACAAAATGAAACCTTGAAGGCGAATATTAACTGAATAAATGAATATTAATATTAATATTCAATACGAATATTCATATTAACTGAATAAATTATTATGAATATTAACATTATAACTTATGTTAACTGGAATAGAATTTAATGCTGATCAGTCATAATCTATGTAGACCCAAAACGCTCGTTTGATTCTCTTGTCCAAGGCTCGCGTGATGCGTTTTTGTGTGTTTCCTTGCGTCCCATCAGACATTTACCTCATTAGCTCTTTTTGCGGATTCTCTCTTATCCTGTAATACAATTTGTACCACTTCGGTGTGAATTTTTGTTTGGTTGCTATGTCATGTCATGTCATGTCGTGCCTAGATAACTAGATAATTACAAGAAAGCAAGGAAATCTTAATTGATCTTTACCCCAAAACACCCCCCCCCCCCCGCCCCCCTCAAAAAAAAAAAAAAAAAAAAAAAAAAAAAACCTGCACATCAAGTGAAATGATTGTAACTTTTGCAACAAACTAATAATATCAATATGATTATTGTAATTATTATCATGTTATTCAATTCTCTCCAGTTGTCGGGTGTTCTACTAGGTAATGTTTATTGTGTCTCAGCATCTCCCAGTAGCTTAGAGACCCAACACTTTCTGCAACAAGTAAGCAGTTCCCAGGATGGCCGATAATTGTACACTTCCAAGGAAGTCAGGTACAACTTATTATTATTATTATTATTATTATTATTATTATTATTATTGTTATTATTAAAAACTAGCGATATAGTGTTAAATCGGCGACCTCATGACTTCATTATCAAGGAGTTGGAAATGAATATGTAAGTTCATAAAAGATATAAAAGACCACTGCTCAATGTGCAAACAGATTCAATCCGTGCTAAAGTCTTTGTCTAGCTCTTCTCCGTTCAGTTATGCAAATTTGGAGTATTTTATATCTTTTATGAACTCGCATATTCATTTCCAACTCCTTGATAATGGCGTCATGAGGTCGGCGAAATGTTGGAAAGTTAACATTATGTCCCTAGTTTTTACATGTCTTTGTTTCTCATAATGTTAACTAACAATTATTGCATGAGCTTGAGCATGATAGCGATAATTATCAAGGCCAAAGTTTGTGTTATCCGCCAAAGCGGATAACACCAACTGAGGTAAGTATAACGTAAGAGAAACAGAGCAAGCAAGAATTAGCTGCGTGCGTATAGCCAATCAAAATCCAGCTGGTGACATCAATGTATAATAATAAGAATTATTGTTGTTATTACTATTATTATTTATAATTCTTATTGTCCTGAAGTATCACTTTTCATGTGTACTTGCGCAGCCACAGCATTGCAAATGATTTCAAGGTGAAAGATAACTATCTTAACGTATCTTTGGGGAACAAACTTCTCAGCTCTCTCACTCGAATATTGAAGATATGTCATGTGCATTAGGTTGCATTAAATGACTGTAAAAACAAGGCAATATCTATTTACCTGTGACTGGAGCACTGGGGAGTTCCATTGTGTTAAATGGTCAACTTAAGTTTTTGTGTACTCTCACTTGCGATATAATTAAAACTGTTTGATTGTCCATTGTATAAACATTAAAATGTGCATGTGCATTGTTTATATGACATTATGATAATTCTGACTTTGGAGAGCAGGGATGGCACATTGTTCATAATTATAATTAATGAAGATTCCATACAGTGCACATATCCTCCATAATTTTTATTGGTTGTCTTTTCTTCTTTTCCTTTCATTGATTATTACTGTTGTTACATTTATCTTAGATTCAACTTCAACTTTAGCTTTATTAATTTAAAGAATA
>NC_090890.1:3807513-3817513 GCF_036669925.1 Montipora capricornis
ACAGTGTCTGTACCGTAACACAAAGAATAAATAATTATTGTGTGTTCCACAAACACATGGACTCAGTGGATTCTACATTATTATTTTAATCAAAGGTTTAATTTTTTAACTTAAAATCTCTGCCATTTAAGGGTGTCAAATGACCACCTTGCACATTGCAATAATAATAATAATAATAATAATAATAATAATAATAATAATAATAATAATAATATTTTGATTAGTAAGTGTTGATTTACATGAATAATGTTTTGAGTAACATCTGACAAACTTAAAAAATGTCACTAGCCAGACAACTAAAGAATTGCAAGCTCTGTATGTACTGGATGTTTCATTCAGTTGCTTGCTTTCTAGTAATTTATGAATTATTTGTTTATTATTTTATTGATTAGCCAAAGAAGCTGAGAGACAAGATTTAGCAGCACTGGATGGTTTGTTAGCCAAGGCACAGAAAGCAAGAGAGATACAAACAAAAGTACGCAAACAATAAACACACTAGGAATTCACAATAACGAGTATAAAAAATTCTACCAGACTCTGTGTTTTGCTGCTGGAGGCCTTGCTGAGTCTAGAGGGACTGAAGATACCGGTATTTTTTTTTTTTCCCATTGAGTCTTAAGGCTCGGGACTCTGGTTTTCTGCTTCAGGCCAACATGTCTGCTGGACGAAAAAAAGCCAATTTATTGATTGGTTTCACCTACATGGTCACAGTGATGTTAAATTCATCGTCAACAAATAATTATTGTTGTCACGTGGCACAATTTCTTTTATTGAATGAGCCATTAATAATACTTTGTAACACTAAGTCAGGTCATGACATTTCCAAATACTAGAAAGGGCCCAGATTACGGGTATGTTTCTTTATTATATGGCCAGGGATGTCGCTAAGCGCCGGCTGCCAGTGAAAATCGCCGCTTGAGAAAGGGGTGATCGCCGGCTGAATTATTGCCGCCGATTGAAGCAACTGAGAAGATCGCAAATTATTCTCTACAAAGTTTAAAAGTCATTCGATGTGTTAACAAAAAAAAAATTGAATTTCTGTTAGTTTACACAGAATTATCATTAGAATTTATTGATACTGGAAATGAAGTGAAAGCGTTGTTTAAGTACTTTTGTGCATGTCTTCTCTTTCCCTGTATTTGCCACCTTGAACAGTGCTGGGTGTTGCGTAACACTGGAAACAATCTTGTTACCAGGTCCCTTTGATGCTCAGAGCACGAACTTACCGCCTCAATAGAACCTTCAACTGGATGAATTTATTCTTAGCTACATCTCTGTATGGCTTGTGTTCGTAGCTGATATAATGCGCGCTCTGATTGGCTAATTGTGACTGAATTGTAGGGCATTATTCTCCCGTAATGCCCATGGGCTGATTACGGGCTTGCAAAAACAAAGCAAAAGGTAATTAAAAAGCTATATAATAAACTACTTACTAACTGAGCTAGCTCGAGCCATACTGGGGAATATTGTCCCTCCGTCGTTTTTGTTTTTGCCACGACCTTGGGCCAATATTCCCCAGTAAAGCCCTCGCTCTTGGTTAGTAAGAAGTTATTATTTTGCAACCATTATTCAGGTTGGACAGTACAATCCACAGATACCCTCAGTGTAGGCTACACGATGGGAGAGGGGTTAGTAAAGTTTTAGGGTGGTGTGGTACATGTAGTTTGATCACTGATACCTAGAGAGTTCATAGTTAAGGTTTGAGGACTGTGAGTGTGGAAGGCGGAATTGTGTTGTACATTTTTACGCTGTGCTTGTTCCTGTCAGTAATGTAGCTTGATGTACTGGTAATAATAATAATAACAGGTTATTTGTGATCTATTACAGACAAAATAAACTACCGTTATATGAAAAAATATAATACGTTTCATTGTATTCCTCTGTATTGTTCCTTGTCAATTTTTAGGCCTTTAGCATGTCAACATCAAAAGCTCAATTTTTGCACTTTTTTTGTATTTTGTATAACTGTCAATTGGTTTTTTGACTTTTTTCCTGCCTTTTTTTTTTTAGTCAGAGCTTTCAATTTTTTGTTGTTTGAAATAAACAAAAGTAATCTTCTGTGCTGTACTTCCAAAGCAAAACTTTGAGTTCTGTGTGCTCTCTTAGCTTAGTTTGCATTACACCATCAATTTGGCTTTTTGGATGCTATACAGAACCAAGTCACTATAATTATGAGATGAGCTGTGGGAACCATGTAACAATGTCAAAGCCTTCCTAAGCCATCCCCAGCCTTTTAGATATGTTTAGAGGGAGGGTACCAAAGCTGAATCTGGAGAGTAAAAGCGATTTCAATATCAGTATCTATATCAGATTTAATTGAAATATGTCAGACTTTGCCCTGTTTTTAACCTGAGAGTTATCTAGTAAGTAACAATTTGGTTTTGTTCTTAAAGTGCCCATGACTTAATTTTTTATATTCACTCTCTCAAGTAAAAAAAACTGTGGAATCGGAGGGAACCACATGTCTTTAATTAATAGTTAATTGGGATGAAAACTTTCAAATTTGCTGCCAGTTTAGGATTCTTTCCTACTGTAGGTTGTTCTAGTATTTTACTATCACGCTTTATTAATTTTCTCACAGATGGTTTTTTGGTCATAGGGAAATGAGGAAAATAAGACAAATTAGGGTGTGTGGAGGTGACTGTATTCTTGTGATTATTATTAATGATCATTTGTGAAATCAGTGCTCTCTGTTGCTTTTTAGATTGATGAAGCTGCAGCTAAGGCTAACCAAAAGAAGGTGTCTTCTAAAAGGCCTATTCCGGTCACAAGTATGTTTTTCAGAACTGGAGATTTTTGTATAGAGCGAGACTTTAAGATTTTACTCTTCATTTTTACTCGTCATTGGGGGCTGTTTAATATTGTATGTTGTGTCTTTTGATTATGTCAGAGTTGCTCCGAAAAAGCCACATTCTGAGGAGTCAACCTTTGTGTCATGGTCTGTGACCTTAACTGTACTGTACTAAGGGTTTTGTTTTTCGTTTTCCGAAGCCAGACCTCTGGGACTTGGTTTTTCCAATAACCTTCGCACCAAATAACCCCATATTTAAAGATATAAATTACACTCTCTACCTAATCGGTAAAGTGCTTAGCACGACTCCTAAAGTGATTGTGATAAGAGCTGTCTGGCAACGTCCTCCATCAGGTTACTTTATGGTCGTGTCGCTACACATTGAAGTCGGTTCACTGCAACACTGTACAGTATACTGCATAATAAAGTCGATTTGCAGCAATACATTACTTTCACTTCTTAGCTTTTCTTAACTGTGACAGGTGCTTACAAATTTTAAAATGAAATTACATCAAACAGAATTGTGGCAAAACTACCATTCAGTGAATCAGCTTTGATTTGCAGCGAGCAGCAAAACGACTTGTGGCAAAACCACTAATGCAGCATTTATAATCTTCTATGTTTACACGTATGTTCGGTGATCATTCCCATTTTGTATGGATGTATTCTTTCCTCTGACTTGAAATCGGGAAAATGTAATTGTTGACTTATTTGCTTTTTGTGTTTGTAGCGGCTCATGCTAAAGAACCTCCACTTCACGCAACAAAGGAATCGCTCTCTTCAAAACCCACCAAACCTGCAGCATCAAAGAAGCCTTCCGCCGCAGGGAAATCGGCGGCACAGAGGCAGGTCTTGAAGAGTACTTACAGTTCATCGTATGGGAGGAGACCCTCATCAGCGAAGTCTCTCATACGGCCAGCGAAATCACAAAGCTCTACGAATGTCTACCTGGATAGCGTAATAGGGAGAAACGCCAAAGAGGGGAAACAGACGATAAATGACTCCAAACAGCAAGGTAAGTTCAACTGTTTCAACAACATGTATACTTATCGGTCAGGAACCTCATTACCCGAAGCGTCCATCTTTTATATAAAAGAGTTAACCCTCTGAGTCAACCCTGGCTCGTATCTTTTTATTTTTAGAAGCTCCTCCCAGGGGGGTTTTTGCGGGTGTTTTCACAATAGCCAATCATAAGAGACCTATGGTCAACCACTGAGTACATCACGTGCAGCACACCCGAAACACGAAGGTATTTCAGAAAAGGAAAGGAAAGGAACTTTATTTAAGTGAGTAGTCGTTCTAGCGCTGGAGCGCTAATTGGGGACACTGTAAACTGAAATGAACAATGAAAGTAAATCAAGTCAAATGTTGGTTTTTGAGGAGAGGGGAAACCGGAGTACCCGGAGAAAACCTCTCGGTGTTGAGTAGAGAACCAACAAACTCAACCCACATATATGACGCCGAGTCGAGGAATCGAACCCGGGCCACATTGGTGGGAGGCGAGTGCTCTCACCACTGCGCCATCCCTGCACCCCAGATGTAAAGATATAGCAGTTCTGAAATAAAAAGATATGGGACAGGGTTTACCCAGGGGTATAATACGTATGGAGTCTCCAAGGTAATGGGCTCTTGTATCTGTACCTACCTCGAACTGTAGAGTAGCTTAATAAAAGCTTTTATCATTCGATATATTTTTCCTTTCTTTTCATTGGCAGAGAGCGCACCACGTGACCTACAAATAAGTGTTTTGCTGCAAATTATATTCTGATCATGCGTAATTGAAACCAAGCTCTAGTGTGGTAATGGCATTTTGCTTTCCTGAGCTTTCAGAAAGTGATTTAATTGTTGGGAATTGTAAAAAAAAAAAAACCAAACTCATTCATCGAGTGATAAAACAATTATTGAATTCGGTTATCGTAAATATCGGGGCATGTCAGTGTCTCGCAGATCATAGTTAATGGAGGGAATGGTTATGAAACCCGACAGATTTATTTGTTGTAGGTTTTTGTTCTCTTTTTTGACCTTGACCGTGCACAAAACACATAGTTGTTTATTCCGTACTGAGGAACTAACCAATAGAAACGTGTTGGTTACATAACTCATGCATAGTGCATGAGCGCAAAACAAAAAATTGTGCACGGTCGTGGACTTTCCAACCTAAATCTTGGCATCTTTGTTTGCCCCTTTGATGTTTGCCGAGCTTCCAAACCATTCCCCTCTATTAACTATGCGCAGATCAATTATTTGTCTCAGCCTTCGGCTTCGGCTCTCGCCGCTGACAGATCACGATACTTTGCTCAACCTCGCCCAATAATTGTTAAATATTTTCAAGGAAAAACAAAGCAAAAAGAAAAGAACAAAGGTTGCGTTACTACTGAAGCATTCAAAATTGAAAATAAAAATTTGTCTCCTGAAATCTAAAAAATTAAACGTTCTGGTAGTGTTTGGAAGGGAATTCTGAGTTGCAACACGATATGGAAAGGAATAGAAACTATTAGCAGTAGGGTGTGTGAAGTCCTCAATGCCTGCAAAACCGTAGGATTACTGGTTAGATGCGGAAAAATAATCATTCTGTACGTGCGGCACGCATTTGTAACCCAGATTTAATATTTTTTTTAATTAACAATCGCTCTAAGAGCTCAAAGTACTCATCAAGCCAGGAACCCATGACCCGGAGCCTACAACTCTACTGTGTTCGTGTAACGGCGTTTTCACAGACCGATTAATTTTTAGATTGAATTTCCCGCGAATGAGATTCCCACAGGAGCCCGATGACCAATTACAAGAAATTAAGCTGACGTCATGGGGTCACCGAACCGGAACTGCCTTTGTTTTTTGACCTAATTCGCGGGAAGGGCTAGTCTAAAAATAAACCTACTTGTGAAAACGCCGTTTCACAGACGCTGTGTGGAAGTTGCACGCTCCAGATGGGCTCCTGTCAAGCGAGGTAACCATGATAAAATTTGCTTGGAATATTAACTTATATAATATATTTAGCACGATCGAACTAACAGAGTAGAGGAAACCAAGAACGGTTTCATGCAATCGATTGGACCCAGACACTATTTTCAAAGCGGAGGAGTTCATGGAGTTCCCGGTGTTGTGGTCTGTCCGCTGTTAAGTCCCTTTTGGTTGGGAGGGAAAATACTCGCAGATACATGTGTGATGATAATATAACATTAAGATCACAACCGGCTGGTAGGCTGAGAGTACCACAAGGAAAGAGGATCCACGCGAGACGGATATTATTAGGCGGAGAAAGGATTTTCCCTACTGAGTAACTGACGCATTCTCGTCCATTAAAGCTACAATCATAGACAAAAGTAGTTGGGAAGGTTATGTAAATGAACCACACCAGAGCTGCATTTCAACCTGCTTCTGTTAAAGCTCAAAAGAAATAGTTTCACTTTCTCTTACATAGCCCCCCTCCCCCCTATTCAATGTTGGAAGCTTGCAAGCTAGTTCCAGTCCAATACTGAGAATACGAATATGGTCCATTTTCTTAAGAAAAACTTCGCACTTAGACTCGCTTTGAAGAGGAGGCAGACATGAACTCGAAACTGGCCTATTAAGTCATCGTAAGCGTATAATCGTGAAGCGTTCACTCTCTATCTTTACTTCAAAACTAAGGCAGTGTTAGTATACCACTTCTGCCTTGTTGTTCAACGTGACGGAAAAGGAAACCAGTGTGTTTGAAGGGACTTTGTAGTTTCTTACCCTCTGCGACACTGGAGCATCGCCTGTGACGATGGTTTTTATTGAGTGAAAGAATACCCCAGCGTGACTGTGCGTTTTAACCTTTTTTCACGTCTTTCCTCTTCCCTGCAAATCTGCCACGCGAGCTGACCGAATCTACGGACGTTCGACGGAAAACGTGAGCGCAAAACGCCAAATTTTAATTTTCTTATTTAGTGCAAGGGTTCTTTTTACCCAATTCTGTCCTCGGATGGTTGATTCCACTTTTAAACGGAAGTTAAACGCGATTAAATAAGTAGGAAAAAAGTCTGATAACTTAATCTTTCATTTGAAATGCAATTTTCGTTGACGTGACCATCGAAGGTCGTAACTGGTCTCTGTTGTCCGTCAAATGGAACTACAGCCAAGCGAAATCCTCTTTGCATGAAATTTTTTAGCGCGCTTCTTGCGATTAACAGACCTTTTTCGCTTGTACATTTTGTTTTCCCAATACACCTTATTACAAAATGGCGGCCATTTAAATATTCTTTTGTTTTTATTGAAATTAGCCCTTGATGCCTCGTTCTTAAGCTTAAACTTCAAAGGAATATTTCATCTTGAACGAAGCAACAAGGGCCAATTTGTACCCGCATAAATCAGCGGCCATTTTTGAATTAGGTGTATACAAACTCGGGAGGTTTGGTCCTTTCTTTTGTTCATTAAAAAGAGTCCTTGCAGACATATTCATGCTTGCATGCGCTCTTTTCAATGAGCAAAACAAAAGACCAATCCTCCTGAGTATTATCACGTGTCTATTCCTATAAAAACATATCACCAACTCAAACATTTTTAAAAAGCTAATCCATTTTTAAAAATCCATTAATCCATTAAAAAGCTAATCCATTTTTAAAAAGCTAATCCCCCCCCCCCCCTCCCCTGTGTTTGGCTTGGTGTATCGCTTTTGGAAACTATCCCAGTCAGGTTAACTTTATTCTGTCAAATTCCGAAATTTACGTTTTGGGATAAAGTATTAACAATTATCCTTGATACTCTTTGAATTAAAGACCGCCGTATTGTAGTTTCTCATTATTTTTATCAAACACTTTGCAGTGCTGAAAGTGTAAGTTTAATTATCGTCCTTTATGCCATTCGTGCTGTTTCTTTTTCTCGTAACTTATTGTCTATTCTCTTTTCGTTTAAGCGTCTAAATAAGTCTCTTTAAAAAATTGTTGCCAGCTTGGTCTATTTTAACCTTTTCCCTCGAATGGGGAGCTACAGGAAAGCTAAGCAACAACCGCGGTACTAGAAATTCTAACGAAATAATTTTCAGCTTCTTCCACCGTTCCTGGTATGTGTACAATGCAAATATCAAGTATTGAGAAAACCGCGATTGTTAGGAATGGATCGAGATGAAGCAAAGAAAGAGAATGAAAGGTTCAATATTGTATGCTAACGTTGTCGCGAAAGTCTTAAATTTGTTTGGTCACCCTTGTTGTTTTGCAGAATAACCCTAACCAGTTACAGGATAGATCGCCCGTATTGCCCAAGGTGAACAAGATGTAATAATCGCGAAATACTTGGCGATAGCACTAAGTTATATTTTGGATTGGCGCTTTTGTTGACTTTGCTGTTGTCCTTGCTTAAACTCCCTGTTAGGGAAACTGGATGGGTACAAACGGTTTTAAAGTAAAGCTGGCGAATGAATGGTTCGTTGTTGCATGATCAGGTTGTCGTCAAAACCGCTAAAATTTGGTGTCGTTCATGTTGCTGTTTTGTGGACTGAAGTAAAGAAATGCACGCGGGAAATTTGTGCTGTACGTGCAATACGATTACTTTTCCTTTTTTAACCAATAATATTCTTGCTTTGTGGTGTTGTCGTTGCGGTAGCCGTCGTCGTACCAGGGAGTTTAAGCTAAGACAACATCTTTGCTTTGCACGGCAACGTCTTTGCTTAAATTTAAAGGGAGCTTTAGCAACGACAAGGGGAACAGCAACGAGAACGTCATCTCAAAACAGAAATTCGCGTTATTACAATTGTAATCACTTCGCGAGTATTCCAAGCTTTTTTACATGACGATGGTGTGGCAGTTCCTCAAGAATGAAACTGATATGGCGGTCACGCTTAATTTAGGGGAGAAAATGAAAATTTATCTCCTAGTGATGACGTCATCCATAAAACCTCCAATAAAATGATTATTTCACGTTTCACGACGCCGACGTCGACGAAAATGTAACCTCAAAATATAACTTTGCTGTATTATAAGTCTTTCGTCTCTATTCCATCTCGTTCACATCGTACAATATGGGTGAAGTATCCTAAAAATAAATCGGTTTGAACGGTTTCAGACTGAAAATAGAGAACGAAAGATTCTCTGTTGCATGCTCAAGTTGTCGTCAAAACATAAAATCTGGTGATTTCACGTCGTCGTCATGCAGAGAGAGCCGCAAAAATATGAGCAAAAATCCGTGCCGCACGTGCAGCTCGATTATTTATTCTCTTTTAACCAATGATATCATTGTTTTGTGGCGTTGTCGTCGACGTCGTCGTGTTAGATCGTAACTGGTCCCTGTTGTTTTGCTGACGACGGCAAAGAAATGGACAAAAATGAAAAATGCACGGTAACAGACAGTTTCCAATGGGAAAGGATTACAACACTGTCGGTCATTTCAGTAGAGGAACATTTTGTTATTTGTCCAATACTATTGTCAGAAACATTTTAATGGTGTCTGCGACTCCCCGACGGTTGCCATGGCAGTGGTAAAGCGGTGCTCAAAGACCATCTAAAGTTCCGTTTGGAAAGTATGATCTTAAAACTGAATCAATGACCTGGCATTTTTTTCAAATTTCGAGAAACTCATGGAATCCTCTTGCATAATATGTGGTATAAAAGGTATTTATCTTGTAGAAGTTGAATTGTTAACGAAAACGCTGTTAGAAGATGTAAAAATGTTCCACTCGAAATTTTTTTAATACTCTCTTTGAGAATGCGAACAAACAAATATTAATCAGAGTAGGTCATCGAGCTAATTTTCGAGAAATTGCTCAACATTTCTAACAATATTTTATTTCCGGTCTTCGCGAATTTAGATCACATTTTTATTTCCGATCACCCATTTTGATTCATAAGCTTTGCGCGAGCAGCTTGAGAATGACGGCTTCCGCGCCAGCGCGGCTCCGTAAGGTCCCTTTTCTATAGCAAACTGCAGTGCGTGCGCTTGTGTGGTTTAATCGTAGTGATAACCGCTGTTGGTATTGTGATTTATTACCAGGGTCAATAGCAAGTTTATCAAAGCGGAACTTGACATCAGCTGGTGGAGTGAATGTCGACCCTAAAAGACACGATACGGTGGTTTCTTTGCCAGAGGTTAAAGATGGCTCGTCCTCAGCAACGCGCCTTAATGCACGAGCTTGTAATGCAGAATCAATTGAAATAAGGCATTGTCATGGCCTGGACGTACCAGATGATAACGTACATTCGTCATCGTTGACAGAAAGAGATCACAAACTGGAAAATGTGACTGGAAAATCGCCAG
>NC_090890.1:3822513-3827513 GCF_036669925.1 Montipora capricornis
GTGCAGTGCTGATGTCCGGGGTGGAGGTTAAGCTTATAAAACCACCCAAAATGTCCCACACACGTGGTACATCTAAGCCATGCAAGAGTGCTCAAACTAGCGAGCTAGTGAGCATGCGCAATTGCTAGCGGCAATGACTCATCCTAGTAGAGTGCTCAATTTGGACATGAAAGCAAAAGCTAAAGCTTTGTAATGCCAAAGAGCTATATCTAACTGCAAACAGTACTGTTTGTGCCTTCTGGGCCTCATCAGTGCAGTGCTGATATCGGGGATGGAGGTTAAGCTTATAAAACCACCCAATTTGGACAATTTGGACATGAAAGCTCAATTTGGACATGAAAGCAAAAGCTTTGTAATGCCAAAGAGCTATATCTAACTGCATGACACGTGCATGCACAAAAAAATTAAAAGCAGGCCTGGACTGACTTATCCATTTCTTTGAATGAGCGGTAAATCAAAGAATGTCGAGGCGGCTGGTAGTGTCTCCTTCCTCTTCCCAATTTTTCTAGGAAGATTGAAGGAGACTCTGCTCGTGGGATACTTTTCGCGTAACGCAAATCCTATGTTTGTTTTACGAAAAAATCTGTCAACAAAGCCATTTTTAGTGCGAATGATTTTTTTCGCCCACCACAATATTGCAAGAACCGGTAAACTTTAAAGATGCCGTCGACTTGCTTTGGAGATCGTGATTTTTTTGTCAGGCTACGAAAATCCTTTTTGTTCCTTGACGGGTCATATTTCGCAATCTGATATTTACATATGTATCGTGCTCAGCAGCCTCAGCTGAGTTCTTTATTTACGTACATATTGCAAATGAGCTGAAAATCGGTGGAATGCGAATCCTTACCAACAAAACTACCACGGGGAGGAGGGGGGGGGGGGGGGGGAATGAAGATGAATAATGGATAAGAATAACGGAATTTATTGGAATAAGCTAATTAATAATTAATTAGTTAATTAGCTAATAATTAATTATGTAATACTATAAGTAAAATAATATATCCAGCCACCTTGACCTCACGCTTGGTCAATAACCCACAAATAGACGTCACGAGGCCTTGTTATCGGTGTCACATCAAAAATCCCGTTTTATGTGCCAACAGGATTACGAAGGCGAAGAATTGTTGATTTCAAAATTTTCGTATAAGAAGCAATGTAGAGTACTATTTGATGCTAATGTTTAACGCTAAAGAGTTCTTAAAATCCAAAAGAAATAAGAAAACTACTGACGAGGACGAGGACGAGGACGTTTCGACGTTGCATAACGTCATTATCAAGTCAAGAAAGAGTTTAAATTCTCAAGATTCTCTGAATATTTTAACAGTTCTGCGAGGAAACGGAAGCCAATGTTTTTCCGTTTGCAACCCCATGGAACCGTTGTTGCAGAACCAAAATTTGCTTCCCGAGGAGCAAAAATGTTTCTGAATTTGTTCAGAAACGTTTTGCTTCCTCAGAAAATATTTCCTCGTTAGGGCTCAGGAAACATTTCGTTTTCGGCCCTCTTTGAACCGTTGTTGCTATGTCATTCGTTTTATTTATTGACTTGGATGATAATGACGTTATACTTGATTGGCTAGACCATGTACCCTTTTCACGCGTTACAAACATCATAGAACCAGACAGACGCAACATTTTAACTGGTTGTAGCGCGCAGAGTGGTGCATGTGGTACAGGAGCAATCAAAGAAATGGAGACAAATTTCTGCAAATTGCTTTTGTGGAGAGCAGGTTTCGGTATCTTCGGTGCGGTGTTAATATTCCTATCTTTAAAGATTTGGGAGTATAAATTAGGGATGTTTGTGAAGGCACACATACGAAGACGAAAAGACGTCTGGTGGAGGTCTCGCAAGAAGGCTGTTGAGAATGACGAACGTTTCTGTAAAACTGAAGTGAGTTTCTTCTTTGAGCTTACTGCAAAATTTATTTACTGAGCCTGTTTTTTTCGTCTTATTCGTTTCTCAGCAATCGCTTACAAAAAAAATGCTTAGAGAAAAATGTAACCTGCAATCGGGCGTTCTTTTCTTTAAGGCCGGCACACACGAGGGAGCTTGCTCCTGAAACACGCTCCCGACACACGCTCCCAGGTAAGTACCCCAACCAGTACACACGAAGGACACGACGAGGGAGCTGAATGATGAAACAACCCGATTGGGGCATGGGAACTGTTGTGGATGAAAAAAATAAGCCAATTTGATTGGCAAATTTCAGTACACACGAGGGAGCTTGCTCCTGAAACAGACCCGTGCAACAGCTTTGCCCCTGGAGCTTACTCCCTCATATCAAACCAGTTTGATATGGGGGAGCAAAACTCGGGAGCAAAAGTTTTGCTGCGCAACATATTTTTTCGCTAGAAATCGTTGGTGCAGACGAGGGAGCTTTGCTCCGGGAGCGTGTTGCAGGAGCGTGCTGCGGGAGCAAGCTCCCTCGTGTGTACCGGCCTTTAGAGATGGCGCGAAACATCGCAGGTTAGGGTCACGCGAGTAAACTGTTCGTCACAGTTTGGAAATAAGTTCTTGTCGTAAAATTAAATTTTACGTTCTATTTTGCTTGTTTAGGTGTAAAAAAATCAGAGGAAGGTTCTACTGCATTGTCTGTTGGGCGATTTAGTTTGTAGTGTGCCGTGTTTGTTGGACTGTCATCTGGTCATATCATTCTTGGACGGGCAGATCTGTGCGATCATTTCATTTCACTCGTGTGAGGGTAGAACATCAAGCCGTACTGTTGTCTACAATTCGCGAACAGTTGTCTAGGAAGTATACCGATATGCTGTTTCAAGGTTTATTGAACTGACTCCTCACCCCAAAGCTGTTAATAACTCATAAAACTTTCACATCTTTTAGTTTAATAATTTATGCACGCTTGATTGACATTGTTTGCCACTTTAGTGGACGAGAGCTTGAGCACAACCTGCAGCCTTTTACCAATGGGAAAGTACAAGGAGGAAACCAATAGCTGACGTTTTGACCACTCAAAGGAAGAAACATTTTCGCTGAACTTTTTTTTTTAACGCATGCCGAGTTTGTGAATGTGAATTCAGTGTTCAATAGTTTAAACCTATAATCTTTTTTTCTGCCCAAATATGGGAGATAGCCATGGATTTTACTTGATAGTTATTAATTAATACGAATTTCTTAATAAAGCTGCTCAACTAAAGAATTAGTGAAAAGTCGTGAGACGTCATGCTCGTTGGTTAAGAGATATCAATGCCTATAGGTTTCCATAGTATTTAACGCTGGTTAGCGCTAACCTTGCTTCGAGCAACCCGGAGCCTCATTGGCTGACAAAACAAAGGTCCAAACGAAAGCAATGTTTGTAAACATGATGCGAATATTCATATATTTTCGGTAGGTTTTTCAAATACACTTGCCTTGATCAGATAGGATTAGCGTTTTATCCTTTTTTTTCTGTAAGTTGCCTCTTTCCTAGTCTGGAAAAGTGCGTAAAGAAACAGCTGACATTTTAGACTGGGAGAACTTCTTTTAATAAAAATAGGTCCGCAATGCGTACTTGGGGTCTTATGCTTAACTCCATTCAGCCCTTACAGAATTTGGTACTACGGTCTCACTTTTACCATGCGTGATTGGTTCAAAATTTGCCATAACAATGCAGCAGTGAAATGAGTTCCTTAAGTATGCTTCAAATTTCAGACCTGTTCAGAATTTTACATTGATGACTTGCCACTAAAATTTCTCTTAATGCCATTTGCACAGTTCAGACAACTCTTGCTGCACGCTTCATCATCTCTATCAGCTACTTACCAGTAACAGAAGCACTAGATTGGCTAAGAAACAAGCATGACACTGCCATACATTCATATGATCTTATAAATGATCAAAAGAATGCTAAGATGAATCATCACTAGATGAGGCATTCAATGAACAAGTACTCTCAGGGCTTGGTGGAAATCCCCACACTACTGGAAATCAGTCCATCACCAGTAACAATGTATAAACAGCCAAGAGAAATATCTGATGACCAATTACGTCGATCAGTTACACGTAGATCATTACATAATAAAAAACGCAACCTAAAGCTTACAACAGGGTGCTTTCATGGACTAGAAATAAAATGAAAACCTCAACAGTCTGAAGTCACAAAATGTTGAACCAGTTTATTTGTTTATAACTGGAGGTGGTGGTGCTGGGAAAAGCCATTTGATTAAAACACTTTACCACACTGTAGTAAAAACCTATAGACATGCTCCAATGAATCCTGAGATTCCAACAGTGTTACTACCAGTGTTACTACTACCATCAGTGGAAAACGCCATATATTAGACTTATTAAAAGGGTGTATAGTGAGTCATTTACTGGAAGTTTGTTAATGACATCAAACATTGGTCCATATATGTCTCTTAGAAATTCACTTCTAGGAGTATTTTCAAACTCTCCACGGAATTACAATTGTTGTTTGTTAACTAATGGCATTAATACACTACCGGTATATTGCAATAAATACACTTTATCAAATATTGAAACCATGTCTGGAACATCAGTTAACAGCAAATAGTCATTTGTTCGCATAGAACATCTTATAGAACTGTATAGATTATTTCCAATAACCAAAATATTGTTCAAAGTAGAATTAGTCCACAAACTAATATCTTGTATTTGATGGTATAATACCAGGAAGTGACATTGCTACACATTACTTTACCAGCATTCACACCAAAGATTGTTTCACTTCCTTGCAATTGACTAGAGTCAGCGGACACAGTGGTTGTTGGATCAATGATATCAAAAATTGTAGGACCTGGATTTTCCTCCACATCATTTGCTAGTCTTATAAGCAATGGGATATAAACATTGTAGCACATCATTTGTGCAAGCCAAAACATCACCTCATTACACGACTTGTAATGTCCAACAACTTGTTTTAATGTTGGCAAGTAAAACACATTTAAGTAAAACATCATAAGCATCGTATTCCAAAATCGCCCTCGCACACCGGAAAATGCATCCTTGACTTTCACAAAATTGTTGTGACAGCCGATCCTTGACC
>NC_090890.1:3830013-3835013 GCF_036669925.1 Montipora capricornis
ATGAGAACTTCTTTGCTAAAAATAATTAACTGCTGAACCAAACAAAGTTAACCTGTCATTAGGAACACTACAGAAACAATCGAAACGCCAACACAAGAAGGTTTGAAGCTTTGAACTTGTGATACATGCATTTACTGATCATAATTAGTACTTTTAGGGGCATCTGTGTGTTAACATACAGGACAGGGGTACCCAACGAATCTGTTCCTCACATTATCTGTTCCCCAGAGGAAACTTGCTGGCTGGCAAAAATACAGGTGTTTCGATGAGCTGGCTGGGAAATTTTGTTATTGATAGAGGTTTTGCCTGGGAATTACTGACTTTTTCTAGCATTTCAACCCGAGCTGGCTGTAGGAACTCTGAAGACTGAGGACGACTAAAAAAAAAAAAAAAAAAAAGAGAACCCCTTCCCTCTCCCAGAGAATAGTCACAAACATACGACGGCTGGTCAGAGTGATTGCGCTTGCGGAAAAAACCTGTTTTGTCCCGGTTTTGTCGCTTTTGTTCGGTCGTTTTGGATCGAAGGATTTGAAAGCGCGCGGAATTCCTGGCTGGGAAATAAATTTGATCAGCTGGCTGGGAAACCAACCAATTTTATCTAGCTGGCTGGGAAATTTCTTGTGTGTCTTGCTGGGAAAATGGAACAGATTGTCGCGGACGTTAGTGTTACATTGCGTGATTTTGAAACCCGAACTGCCGAACCCTAAGACTTAAATGTAAGCTATTGGAAATATAATCTCGGTGAACTTTAGACCTTTTTTTTGTGCTGTATGAGAGGAGAGTTTTTTCAGAGACAACGTGTCAAGCTAGAATCGTAGGAAAATAAATAATTTTAAAATTACATCAAGCGCGTGATTATTTGTCGCGAGACCCGTTCACGACAAAAGTGGCGACCCTGCCAGGACACTGGAAAGCATGGAAGACCTTTACAAATCAATAGAGGCGAAACTACAACTTCTCACCTTTACGAATGGACAGACAAGCGACGCGGTGAAAAAGGAAAACTTCGCATCAGTAGAGAGATTGAAAACAACTTTAGCCAAGAAAGTGGACGAAGTTCATGACCTCAAGGTAAGAGTACAAGAATTGAGGTTCGAAGAGGGGGATGACGGAGAAGAAATCTTAAAATGGAGCACAGACCTTGAAGAAAAATTAAGCGTGTTTGAAAAGGCCATTGACAACCTCGGGTCAAAAATTAAGACGTTCAGGAGCGCGGCGCTCGAAAACGAAAAGAAAAGGGAGGAAGATGAAGCAGCTGTAATTAGAGAAAAGAAATTTCAAGAAGAAATGCGTTTTGAAAAGGAAAAATTAGAGCAGAAACTTAAATACGAGGCGAAAATCGAAGAAAACCGAAAATGCCAGATTAAAGAACAATCAATCAACGCGAAGCTGCCCAAATTACAAATTACAAGGTTCAATGGCACGCATACAGATTGGCTGAGGTTTTGGAACCAGTTCAAAGCAGAAATTGACTCGGCTGATGTGCCCCAAATCACCAAATTTTCTTATCTGAAGGAGCTGCTGGAGCCACGGGTTAGAACAACAGTTGACGGCCTACCCTTTACTATAGAAGGCTACGAGAGGGCGAAAAGCATTTTGAACACTAATTATGGAAAGGTTAGCGAAATAGTTAACGCGTATGTAAACAACGTAATGTCTTTGCCCGCTATCCATGGAACGAACCCCAACAAAATCATGGAATTTTACCAGAAGTTGTCCCCAAATCTTCAAGCATTGGAGACTATGGGTAAATTAAAGGAAATCAATGGTTACGTTCGAATGACGCTCGACAAGTTGGAGGGTATAAAAGGTGACCTGGTGCGCACTGATGACAACTGGCAGGAATGGGATTTTCCGAAACTACTTGAAGCCTTGCGCAAGTGGACAGAAAGAAACCCCCCGAAATTGGAAGATAAATATCAGCAAGAAAAGCCAACGCTGCCTAAGCCACCTCGATCAAGGACGTACCAGGCCAACCAACAAGACCCCAGAAGAAAGCCATGCGTTTACTGCGATAATTCATCTCACCAGTCCATCAACTGCGATAAAGTCACCACGATACAAGAACGAAGGAGACTGTTGAACGTAAAACAACTTTGTTTCAATTGTACTGGTGCAAATCATAAGGCCTCAGAATGTCGCAGCACTTCCACCTGCAGAATTTGCAAACGGCGTCATCATTCATCTATCTGTGAGAAAACATCTCAGCATCAAGAACATATGTTAGTGGCAGCCGGAAGAGGCGCGGTTACCTATCCAGTCGTTGTAGTTAACGTGGGAGGGATACATTGTCGTGCCCTACTTGATACCGGTGCTGGGAGCTCATATGCTTCTGCCGCATTACTCGACCGACTAAGGAAACAACCAGTGCGAAAAGAGCTGAAACGAATCGAAATGATGATGCAGGCAACAACAAGAGAGATTGAAATCCATGAAGTCGTCGTTAAGAGCTTATCAGGTGCATTTCAGCTTCGGACCGAGGTAACCAAAGTAAATCGTGGTGTCCTGCTCAGCTTAGGCAACCCGGGATACAAGGACATGATTGGACGATACCATCATCTGAAAGGGGTAGAAATGGACGACATCGATACGAAAAGGGATTTGCCAGTTCACCTTATCCTTGGTGCCAGCGAGTACGCTCAAGTCAAAACAGAGACCACACCCAGAATCGGCAAACCCGGAGAACCCATCGCAGAATGGACGCGCCTGGGGTGGACTATCTTGTCACCCGGAAGTGAACCAAATCTCACCAGCATGTTCCTAACACAAACTTCCGCTGTTGATTACGAGAACCTCTGCAGACTTGACGTGCTCGGATTACAAGACCATTCGGTTGGCGATCAAGACCTCGTTTACGAAGAGTTCAAGGAGCAACTCCTAAGGGACCCAGAAGGATGGTACGAGACTGGCTTACTCTGGAAGGGCAACCATCCACCTCTTCCCAACAATAAGCCAGGAAGTCTTAAACGCCTACAGAACCTCGTAAAGAAGCTGGAGAAGCAACCAGGGATGTTGGAAAAGTACGATGAAATCATCCGAGATCAACTAGCCCAAGGAATAGTCGAGAGTGCCGAAGGCGAACCAGAAGGCAAAGAATTCTATATCCCACACAAACCAGTGGTGCGAGAGACGGCGGAGAGCACAAAAATCCGCATTGTTTATGATGCTTCTGCGCGAGCCTACCACCAGGCCCCATCCCTCAACGATTGCCTTGAGACTGGGCCACCATTGCAGAACAAGCTTTGGAGTGTGCTGACAAGGAACCGCTTCCACCCAGTGGCATTAGCTGGAGACCTAAGGCAAGCCTTCTTGCAAGTGCGAATAAGAGAGGAAGACCGAGACGCAATGCGGTTTCATTGGTTGAGAGATTTGGAGAGCAAGGAAGTCGAAACCCTGCGTTTCACACGGGCGCTGTTCGGGATGTCAACGTCGCCATTTCTGTTGGGCGGAGTAATCGAACAGCATCTTAACAACCTCCAACACAAGTATCCAGACACAGTAGAGGAAATAAGAAGAAGCCTTTACGTCGATGACCTAATCAGCGGCGATAAAACGATCGCGCGTGCACAGCATTTAAAGGAAATGTCCCAGACCATCTTCAGAGAGGCAAAATTCGAGCTACATAAATGGCACTCTAATGTCCCTATCCTGTAGCGGCCAGAATATCGAGAGGAAGGACCAGAAGAGCAGCAGAGTTCTCAAGGATGCGAAGCCCAAACCTACGCCAAAGACCAGTTGGGTGTAAAAGGAGGAGAAACGAAATTACTCGGTGTGCGCTGGAACAAGGCCACGGACAAAATCCAAATCAGCTTTCCGGAAGCGATCGAGAATGTCACCAAGAGAGAAGTGCTGGGGAAGTTAGCAAAGATATATGATCCCTTAGGGTTAGCATCGCCCATCACTCTGGGGGGAAAGATACTCTACCGACAAGAGTGTGAGCTGCGAATTCCATGGGACCAAGAACTACCAAAGAAATAGACGGCCAGCTGGAAGACATGGGAGGGAAATCTTCCCGAAATAATTGAAGCACCAAGAAGCATCGTTCAGTACCAGGAAGAAATAACCAGCATTAACCTCCACGCTTTCGGCGACGCAAGCAGCCAAGGCTTATCAGCAGCAGTATACGCTGTGTCTCATCAACCCTCAGGTATATCACAGGGACTCGTAGCCGCCAAGTCCAGGCTTGCAAAGAAGGGATTAACCATACCGAGGCTTGAACTGGTAGCCGGCCATATGGCTACTAATCTGGTGCACAACGTGAAACAAGCCCTACAAGGATTTCCCGTAACAAGTGTCCATTGCTGGCTAGATAGCAGTGTTGCTCTCCACTGGATCAAGGGTGGTGGGGAGTACAAGCAATTCGTGAGTAATCGCGTCCGAAAAATCCAAGACAAGGAGTACATTTATTGGCGCCACGTGGGTTCAAAGGAAAACCCTGCCGATCTGGGCAGTCGAGGAGGAAAAGCAGGAGAATGTGCGGATCTGTGGTTTCAAGGACCGTCCTGGTTACCACACCCAGAGAATTGGCCGTCAGACATCGTTACTAGCCCAAGCAAAGAAACTCAAGCTGAGGCAAAGGTGATCAAGGAAGTTCTCGCCGTGGCAATAGCAGACGACAAAGAACTTGACCAGTTATTACAGAAGTGGGATCTTTGGAGGGCGGTTCGAATTTGTTCATGGATAACACGGTTTATCCAAAACTGCAAGTTGAAACATCAACAGAAGATCAGCGGTCCTCTCAACACTGCGGAGATAAACCGTCGGATAGAGTTCTGGGTGCGAGATAGTCAAGTCAGATGCCTGAATACAGCCAGTTTCAAAGAAGATCAGCTACGATTAAACCTTCAGAAGAACGAAGACGGTTTATATGAATGCAGGGGCCGCATTCAAGGAGATTATCCAATCTACTTACCCGACAGTGCACTGTTCACCAAGAAGCTGGTCATGCACTTGCACACTCAAACCTTGCACGGGGGAGTCGGCATGACGATGGCGAAGGT
>NC_090890.1:3842513-3850013 GCF_036669925.1 Montipora capricornis
CTCCCCTCAGACATGTACCTCAGCTCATTTTTGCGGATTCTCTCTTATCCTGTAATACAATTTGTACCTCTTCGGTGTGTATTTTTATTTGGTTGCTATGTCATGTCATGTCGTTCCTAGATAATTACAAGAAAGCAAGGAAATCTTAATTGATCTTTGCCCCAAACACCACCCCCCCACCCCCCAAAAAAACATGTGCACATCAAATGAAATGATTGTAACTTTTGATTGTGATAATGATAATAATAATAATAATAATAATAATAATAATAATAATAATAATAATAAATTAGTGACTGTATGTTTTTTTACATCCATTTAGAAATCACTGCTGATCCTTGCAATCTGATTGGCTCCCAGCGGTGCGATTTATTCCCAAATCGCACTATTTTTACTCTAAATCACACCATTTCCCCAGCCAATGAGAAAGAAATTCTAAAACAAAACAGCCAGTCAGATTTCAAGGCTCAATTCAATTTTAATCAATCAATTTTAATTTAAACTCACACAAACATTGATTTACAGTGTTGAAAAAGAAAAATAGAATATACATATGAATATTTACAAATTAAATATTGAAGAAGATACATAGTACTAATGAAATATTACAATTGTGATTAAGAAGTAAAATGTTAGGGGAAAAGAAGAAAGGATAAATGGTAAACAAACAGTTTTAATACAAGGTTGATTGTGAAGAGTTTGTTTGGGACACCTAAATAGCTTATGAAACTAATCGAGTAAGTGCCCCAAAGGAACTAAATTTATCAGAGGGAATACAGAGATAAATAGACAATTTAAGGTTTAAGGTAACCAATCAAATTGCAGGAAAATGAAAGACAAAGAAAACCATTGTATGGCGAATTTTTGTTCCCAACTGGATCAATAAAATGTTGGTACTGACTACAGTATAATCCTGTATTTTAGCTATAAATAATGATTGTATGATTTCTAAATGGATGTAATAAAGTGGTAATTGAACTGAGTGTTGTGCAATTTGGTCTGATATCACACTTGTGATTTCAAATCGAACTCGCGCTGTATGCTCGTTTGATTTTGAAATCACACATATGATTTCAGACCAAATTGCACTCCACTCAGTTCAATTGCCATCATTTAACGTATCTTGGAGGGAACAAACTTCTCAACTCTGTCACTCTAATATTGAAGATATGTCATACGCATTAGGTTGCATTAAAATTTAATATGACTGTAAAAACAAGGCAATATCCATTTACCTGTGACTGGAGCACTGGGGAGTTCCATTGTCTTAAATGGTCAACTTAAATTTTTGTACTCTTACTTGCGATATAAGTTAAACTACTTGATTGTCCATTGTATAAACATTAAAATGTATGCGTTGTCTGACTTTGGAGAGCAGGGATGGCACATTGTTCATAATTATAATTAATGAAGATTCCATACAGTGAACATATCCTCCATAGTTTTTATAGGCTGTCTTTTCTACTTGTTTTCCTTTCATTGATTATTATTTCTTCAATATTTATCTTAGATTATCAACTTTTTATTGCCAACTGTTATCATTTTAATTATTTAATTATGTTACTCAGCTAGATTAGCTTTTTAGTTATTCTGAGTTACTTTCACCAATTACTGTTCCTGCTATGTATTAATTTTTGTAAATCTTTTCTTTCCACTTAAACAACGTAATAAAGTTGTTGTTGTTGTTGTTGTTGTCGTTCAGTCCACTTGTCTCCCACCAATGTGGCCCAGGTTCAAATCCTGGATACCACTATAAGTCAGTTTAAAGCCTAATGGTTCTCGGTTCTCACCTAAAACCAACTCATATTTTGATCTGTATAGGGCTACAAATTTATCAGTTCAGGTAACTATTTTGTGCTACCTTTTCAGACCAAAAAAAAAAACAAACAAAAAGCAGGAAACAGTAGCGAGTAGAGTAAACACGAAATTTCCTTTTCTTAGATTTTAGATATTATGAAGAACGGCAGGCTTAGTGCTTACATTAATAATTATAATAATAATAATTGCCTGAAAATTATTATTGGGTTTGAATTTAAGAATACAGGAGAAAAGTATCTGAGCTGTTCCTTGGTTTCTATTTTATTTTTGCAACTTTTGCATTTCTATCTTCACTACACACCTTACAAGACAGAAACATGGAGCCAATTTTAAGACTTCTTAAAAAGTATGCCACAATAATAAAAATAAACGATTACAAAGATGAACAGTACTAAAGCCACTAACATCATCTTATGAGTAACAAAAACTTCTGAACCAACATCTACAGTCTATATCCAGAGGTAGAAGATATAATCCTTTTTGAAAAAAGAAGGGGGGAAGAATAAGTTTATCACCATTTTACAAGAGCTTTATGGGCTCTTGTCAGCATAAAACACTGAATGCAGATTGGAGAGATTGCTACACTACAACAGTGTCTACTAATCACTAGATTTTTTCACCCGTAATTCTAAAGACTCTTAACACCATTGATCCCTGGGAGTGAGACTTAACAGATTTTACTTTGTCTAACACCACACGATTTTACTCGTCATTTGGGGGCGTCCTAGGACGTTTGAAGTGTCATTGGATACTAAGCAGTCAAAAACTATGTCCCTTCCATTAAAACCTTATTATTAGTGTCTGACCCTTGGCTGTTGAAATTGGGATATCAAGTCACTAGGACACGGGAGTGAGTGCGTAAGTGAGTGATCATCTAAGAATAGTTTGCAATCACCTGGAGCCCTTGTGTTACAAGTGTATGTGTTTGTGTGTTACTGTACATGTATATTGTTGTTGTGCCTAAATTCTTGCCATCAGTTAAACCTTTCACACCAAAAGCACCCCCAAATGATGAGTTAAAATCATCTGGTGCTAGACAGACTAAAATCTGTAAGTCTTGTGCTCCGGAGGGAACATAAGAGAAATATTTTCTTTTTCACTGCTGCCTATAGGTCATTTTATTAAGCCACTGCCTTTGGCTCTACTTACGTAAATTATCTTTGCCTAATTATGTGAAAATAATAAAAGATAACGAACTCAGTTTGACATTATCAAGTAATTAAGCCATAATGTTCTAAAATCCATGCTCTTTTATGTCTTTTAATTAAAATTGACTGCATTTTGCAGTTAGTTGTTTTTTGGCATTGTCCACCATTTTGGTTGAAGCTACACTGTACCTGTACTGCAGCAAATAACACATGTATGGTTCATTTCCTTATCAAACATCCCACTTGCTAATTCTGTGGGACTTTCTTAAGAGACTGAAGGAGTCCTCTGAACAGGCTGACTCCACATCCTCTAAAGTATGTCTCTTCATATGGCATGGAGTGAGAAGTGATCCACTGGTTTGTTTGCACATCATAACATTCCACCATTTGAGAATTGTGGTGTTGAACACTCTCACTTCCAATGCCACCAAATACAAATACCTGATCTCGCAGGAGGACTGCACTTGCATGGAATCTAGGAACACGCATCGAAGCAATTGCATGCCATTCATCCAAGGCAATGTCATAAACTTCGCCACTAACACTTGCATGCCTGGAAAATGCATCCACAGTTCCTCCAAATATGTATATCTTGTTGTTAAGGCACAGTCCACAAGCACATCCACGCTTCTCCTTCATTGAAGCCATCTTTGTCCAGATGTTTAACTTGGGATCGTAACGCTCATTGCATGAAAGGAAATCATCATCACCAAGCCCACCAACAGAGTACAAATAGTGTGCATCAGAAATAAGGCAAACAGATGAGCGACGGCTGGGTAGTGATGCTGCTGGCATCCAAGAATTTGTTTCAGGGTCATACTTCTGTGTGGTGCTACAGCGTCTTCGTCCCTGTTCAGGAGTAAACTCGATACCTCCAACGATGTACAAAAATCCCTGCAAAGTGGCTGCCCCAACAAGTTTAACTTTCTTTGCCAATGGTGCCACATAGCTCCATGTGTTGGTGCGAGGATCATACCTCTCTACACTGGAGTGGAAGGAATCTTCTCCTTTGCCACCGATGGCGTAAACAAATCCTTTGCAGGCAGAAAAGCCATGCCGACACCTCCTGGAAAGCATGGGCGCTAATTGGTACCAAGTTTTGTTTGATGGTACATAGCAAAGGGTTGAATTGCGAATTTGTCCATCAGGTGACAATCCCCCACAAGTGATGATGGCATCCTCGTGAGTCTGGAGGCAGTTTCTAGACTTCTGAGGTGAAATGCCCTGCCCCTCAAATAAAGCACGCCTTCGCACTTCATCCATCAATGATTGTCTGCACCGTTCACTTCCCTGAACCAATTCATTGGACAACATCTTTGTGTATAAATAATGGTGAGAAATGGTACTCAATCGCACATGAGAAAATAGCTCCGCAAAATACTGCTCTCTCTCCGTAAAATTTTCGTCGATCCACTCCAAAATTATTTCAAAGACTTCTTCCTCGCTAGAGATCACAATATCATCTCTTGAAGTCAAATTCTTTACGAGATCGAACGAAAGCAGCAAAAATTCCTTTGACCTTCCCACTACTCCAAAGTTCTGCATGATTAATTCTCCAGCGTAACTTTGCAGATCTTTACATTCGTACTTCTCGGCGAACAGGTAGTTGAAAATGGAATTTGAAGCAGACATACGCCGTTCAAGAAATTTGCATGCAATGTTCTTGAGTTGTGGAAGGAGCAAATAGTTTGCTGATGCAATTAAGTCTTCGGCATTTGCTTCGCTCACATGTATCTCGCCTGTGTAGAGGTAAGATAAAAGCTGACTCATAACTGAAGCTGGAATTCCCTCGAGCTTAACCACTGGCGCCGATTTCTCTGTCATGTCGCTCGTAAACAAACCATGAAAAAACTTGCTACCCGCGGCCAACACACATCGATGAGCTAGAAACATTTGTCCTCCCACGTCTAGAGTGACGTCTGACAATGAATTTTCCTTTCGGGATTTATCGAGAGTTTGCATCAGTTCCCAGCAGTAGGGACTTGAAGTCGGTTCTCCGAACAAATTTTCAGCCATGTTTTATTTTTTAACTCAATTCTTGTAATGGGCGGTTACCTAGCGACATCAGGTGACACGTGACGAAACCTCAAGAAATGCCAAAAGATGAGGTCTGCATGGTGTCCAGTCTGTACAAAAAGTTTTAAAAAGTTGTCTCTCAACAAAAAATACACCACTCCCATGGAAAATTGTTCGTATCCATTGTTCTATTGTGTTCGAAAACAAAAGGTCCGGAAAACGATCGAAGACTGACTGACGACCCGGAACACGAAGACCTCGCAGAAAAAAAAATAACATACCAAGCAGCAAATAACAAAACACGTCATTCATATTATTGAAAACGGTGGATAAACTCTCTCTTGAATAGGCCTTTTTCGATATATATGAAAATTCAGCTTGAAACAGAGGTTTAGAGGACAAAGGCAAAGTGGATGATATGCAAATACTTTTCATATTTATTCCAAGTGTTCCTATTGTATTTGTCCCCACTGCCTCACTATCAAGCCGAATATTTGATATTTCGAAAATGGCCTATTGCGACAGGGTCCACACACCCAGGCCCCCCCCCCCCCCCCCCCCCCCCCCGCAAAAAACAAAAAAACAAAATGACAAACGGAGACGAGCTAAATACGACATTCCTTTGATTGCAGTGGCCGAGGAGTCATTTCAAGCGAATTACAGCAGGGTCTTCGTTTTCCGTGCTCCCAGTTCTTGATTCAATGAAACTGAAACTTCTTCGAATCGGCTTAAAAATCTACCCGGGACGGATGAAAATAGACATACTATATTTATTTAGAAGTCGTTACTGATTTGGCCAGCAAGTGGCGGCGATTCTCTTTTCTGAAATGGCCACTGACGCCATCCTAACAGCTCCTTTAAGTGTGTTTGTAGGTACTTTGTTTGTTTTCGTGAGGAACATTCTTCAGAAATTTGAAAATGGTTCCGAAAACGGGCTCAAAAAACAGTTTGATCACAGCGAAAAAAAACGTTTAGTTTTTTAACATTCTTAAAAGGAAGTGTGGAATTTAATACCTGTTTTTATTTCTTATAGCTGAGGAAAGACTATCAAAAGTCTGTCCTTGTGGGAAATGCAGTTTCTTTGATCAGGAATACTTGTGGGATGATTCAAGTTGCCAGGTTGGAGGCAAAGGCCAAGAGGGTTGCGTGCTTCTTGCCAGCTGGTTGTCGGAGGAAATACAAGACATAAGTTCAAGACAGAATATCAGTCGGCGACGTGGAACAACGGAGTTCACATATTCTTCTCCTAGGGTTAGTGTATTACGGACGATGCCACCTAATAACTATTATAGGGTGAGGTATTTTTCTGCAGATAATGACCAATCAGAAGGTACATACTAGTAGGAGTTAATGGAATGTATAAAAAAAGTGGGACTACAATCCTGGACAAAATTGTTGAGAGACTTTTTTGCTTTCCAGTCCTACTCCTTATCCAACCTCGGTCCCAGGGCTTTTCACCGCCGAGATCAATATCCAAACAAAATATTATTCCCATGAATTAAATATTCATGTTGCGGATCCCCTTCTCCCCCTCCCTCCCTCCCTCCCCCCCGACCCCACCGAAAACAATTTTGAATGATCGTTCGGTTATTCAATATACCTTATTCCAAAATGGCCGCTATGTCGATATTATTTTGTTTTTATTCAAATTAGCCCTTGATGCCAAATATTCTTTTGAATTTTCAACTCAAGAACGAGGCATCAAGGGCTAATTTGAATAAAAACAAAAGAATATTTAAATAATGGCCATTTTGGAATAAGGTCTATAGACCTAATCGGCTAACCTAATGCTGTACCCAATCCAAACCATTTGGGAAAAAAATGTTTTGTTCCAGGTATTTCCTTATCCTTTGAATACGAATGCTACATTATCATGCAAATACAACACACAAAGAATCTTAATCCCGGGAGATTTGAATTGGGTACAACATTGAGTTAGCCGATAGACCACTTTCATAAATCGCGACCAACTTTACATTCTTTTGTATTTATATTAATAAGACCTACTGACCTCGATATAAAACAAGTAATTTTGAAATTTGCTCGTCGTAGCGAGGTTAGTAGCGCTTATTAGCATTAAAACAAAAGAATAATTTATTTGGCCGCCATTATGAAAGAGGTCTATTAGGTCTATCAATCAATCAATCAATCAACTTTATTTAAATGGCTCAGCAAGCTGGTTTTCAGACATGCCGTGTAAGAATTACAAGATGTAAATTTTAAAAATTACAAGAATTACAAGATATAAATTTTAAAACGACTAATATACTAGGTGTAACGTAACGCTAAAAATTATTTAATGTCAAGGAAATTTAAACAATAGTAATAATTAGTAACAATCATAATTTACTATATATTAATGCGAAACACGCCAAGTAAAAATGTGCCCTAGCAATGCAAAATGTGTCCTAGGATATCGCACGATTAAAGCTTGCAAGATCCCTTATCTCACGTATTTGATTTGACAGTTGGTTCCAAGTCATTGCAGCTCGATATGAGAAAGAACGTTTAAGAAAAT
>NC_090890.1:3860013-3885013 GCF_036669925.1 Montipora capricornis
TATTATTATAATACTTATATTATACAATATGTAATCCACATATTTAAACCTTTCTTATCTTTGTAAAATTTAAAGTAGGTGTACAGTCTGTTTTATAGATGTGTTACCCACAATGTTGAAAATGTTAAATGAACAAAAGAAATCAAAATACCACATTCAGTATTCTATTCATTGACATGTATTTAATGATCTCAGTATTTCCCTTGTCCCTCTGTCCCCCCCCCCCCCCCCCCCCCTTCCTTCCCAACTGGCTGAGAGATGAAGCACGCTGCCCAGCCCAATATACATGTGGCGTTCACTAGATTAGTGACAAAGGGATTTTTCATGAGGAGGGAGGGAATTGTATGCATTATTATAAAATTAATATGGTGAAATTGACAACAACGGCAACAGTTTAATGCATTATTTGTATATGTTATTTTATTTCTAGAAAAATTGAGAGTAAATGGCCAAGATCTAGGTTACATGACTTTGTATATATTTTGTATATATATGAACATGCTAGAAACGAATTTGGGCCATGAAAGGCCCTAAACCACAGTTAATTACCATTTTGGTAATATTATAACTTCTGAAGATTTTTAATATAATGGAAGTTGTTTCATGTTTGTTGCTCTCTCAATCATTACTCCCATGATTTTTAGAAGTAAATCAAACAAAATACTAGTTCGTTGCATTGTTCGTGATTTTGTCGGTTGTTACCCCAACATTCAACTGTAGTTTGTTTTGCTTCAGCGGCCACGTTTGTGTTAACGAGCACGTTGGCTTCATTCAATAGCTTTTTACCAAGAACAATGGTTTCATTTAGCTTTTTCGGAAGAACAGTGACTTCGTGTATTTTGAATTGTGTTACTGATCGAAATGTTGGTCAGCATGAACACAGCGGTCCCTGTGAGATCAAAACTAAGTGTAATGAACTCACAAATCTTCACGGTAAAGACTGGTTCTAAAAAAAAAAAAAGAATTGAAGGGTGTTATAGAACACAATCTGTAACATCATCGCATCACACATCCGCCATTGTTTACACAAGAAAGGCCACATTAATGATATTAAAACAAGCAACAGCCATCAAATTATAACGAAACACTTATCAACAAAGTTTCAGAAGGCATTTTTAACCTAAATCTTGTCATAAATCTTGTACCACACACTGCCAACTAGTCAGACAGTCAACCAGCGAGCCAGAAATCTTTCAGTTACATAGTGTTTTCGTTGCTAAGCAACGTAAATGCAAAATTGTCTGGATAGGAAAATGCAAGAGACAACATGTAGATGATGGAGATTGAAAAATAATGCTAAAACTTGCATGTAAATGCAGACTTCACAAAAAACCTCAGGTGCACCCTAGGAACTACGCAATGTGATTGCATCTCAAAATGACGTGCATTTCATTGTTTCGAGATTCTTAACAAGCAACCAAGCCTTTTTCAGGGCAACCAAATTAATGGGTTTAGTTGGCTGGCTTTTCAAATGAGGACAACCTGGATTTTTTTTAAATTTCGAGCACTGCTAACCTGCCAATGTTTTTTAAATTAAATGTGGCAGTGGTCATGCCTTTTACAGTGCATCTTCGTGTTTAAAAGTGTGATCAGAACATTTTAAAGGGATAATGTCACACTGTTTTTCGTACTGCACTGAAAATCCAATGGACAGTCTGTTCTGTTGATGGCAGCCACAAAAACTAATAAAAGTAAAACTGATCCCTTTGAATTTATGCACAGAATATCTTTGCCTGCTTTTGGCAAAAAATGGCCAAGAAAGAGTTGCGTTCAAACTTGAAAACGCGAGGTGAACATTTATTTCAAGTTTTTGGCTGACCTTTTTTGTATACCCATAAAATTAATTCACTTGGATTGTGTAACAATATAATTGTTGAAAGGATTGAAAGCCACCGAGGTGTTAAAAAAATGAACTTCAAGTTTATCGAATATTGAGCCGAAACGGTGACAAAACTAGGCATGACAGTGGCCTTTTCATGCATTTTTTTTGGAGTTCATATTATACTGTACACTGTATATATATTATTAATTTTGTCTTGCACATAATTATATTTCGTAGAAGATTTTACATGGTGGCAAGAAGATATGAATTTTATGTTTGAGTGACATAAACATAAAATTCATATAATTTATCTTCAAGCTAACATGTAATTTTCTTTTTATTATTATGTGGACCATAAATATACATGGTAGAGATTGAAAAGCAGGCTTTAATGCAAATACTGAGTATTAATGCAACCAAAAATACCCATCTTGTCTCGTCACAACTTTATTCCTTGAAAATCGATAGATCATAATGTACAGCGTTTTATTTTTGGTGTTCTCATTCTCTTTTTGTTTGGAAAATACACTTATATCTTCGTCACTTACCCACAACAAATCTTGCAGCGGCCATTAAGCCTCACTTACACTAGCATTAGTTTTCCTTGACAACTTTTCCTTGGCAGTGTAAATGGAAAAATGTGACAATTTTTTCCTTGGCAAGTGAAAAAAAGTTGCTCAAAAACTGGCATGCTAGTTTTTGAACAAGGACACCTATTTGCTAGGACGATATTTGCTAGACAGTGTAAATTACTTGTCAAGAAAAACTTGATATATTTTCCATTTATGTTACCAAGGAAAACTTGTCAAGGAAAAATGTGTCAAAGAGAACTTGGTAGTGTGTACAGTCCCGAGAGGGAAGTTTTCCTTGACAAGTGGACTTGTCAAGGAAAACTTGCTAGACAGTGTAAATGAGGCTTAAATTCCAAACAATGAACAAACCAAGTTCATTCAGCTAAGTTTGAAAAGGCGGGAATCGTGACATTGTTGTTCAGTGTGACCACTTGTGTCACGTATCAAAAATACGCCACTCATTTCCCGGATATAATGGTTGTATTGATTCAACAAGTCAGTGTTTTAGTTCCCGGTAAAATACTCCCATCCATGTAATAATAATTTATTGTATACTTGCCCTCTTTTTGTCCTAAGTGCATCAGTCCTAGAAGTACAAGACTTAATCTAGTTTGGTGAAAAAGTTATCCATCATTATTTTGTTGTTCAAAATCTTGATTTGAGGAGTTGAAACTAAGTCGCATACAGTGTAGGAGGGTAATACATGTAGGTTCAGCCCTTTTTATGCTAGGCTTTGACAGTGAGCATCATATGAAACTTTGCAGAATGATGGAGAGTTTTGAATTTAATTGTATAGGTTGAGCAAAAGGTTGAAATTCTCACCAAACTGGTTTCTATGGCTGTAGCACTTCACTGTGATCATTTGCTGGAAGCTATGGCTGTTTGGATGCAGGTGCGTAAACCCTGCTCTATCAGAGAGAGGGGGCCTAGGAGAATAAGGGACAGGAGGGGTATGTGACACAGATTATGAAAAAGTGGGAAATAGAATTTACGTGTAAGTGGGCAGGAAATTAACTGAAATGCAAGGCTCTTCTTGACTTCATTTCTAATTCCTTATGGGAGAAATTTACAAACAAAATCCAAGCATTTTACTGACTTTGTATTTTACTGCATTTTATTATCTTTTGAGGCTTACTGTGAAAAACTCGAAAAAACCTTAACACTAGAAATATTTATGAAATGTAATTTTGTTTCAAGTAAAAAGCAGGCACGGCAAAAGTGAACGTCAACCATTACTGGTAATAATTAGTTTGTGGTTTTATGTCACTTCTGATTGTTTGCTGCACAAAGGAAAACGTCAAAATCAAATCAAAGTGTTCACAGTTTTGGGATTTTCACAACTGCAAGAGTATGTTTTACATTCTATACATTTATTCATGCTGAAGCCAACTTAAGGAACTGAAGGAACTGTGATTCCTGTCAAGGTGGTTAGGTTTCAGTCAAGATAACTTTCGTAAAAAAAGAAATAAGTTTGTAATTTGTCTGATCTACATGTAGACTGTGGGCTGAAATGACATACATTGTACGTCCTTGCAAAGATAAGAAGATTTCCAACACAGTAAAGTGAAATAATAATAATCTATTAATGGGAGATTGACATTCTTTCTTCCAATGCTCATGGTAATTTTTTTTTGCACTCAGCAGAGACACCATCACAGACCTGGTATTGTTCTGAAAGTTACATCTTCCATAGTTGAAGATTACACTTGCCTGGTGCCTGCATCACTGCCTTTCCTTCAAAGCCTTGCTTCTCACTCACCATTGATGGCATGTCAGTTGATGATTGCTCTCATCAGTTTGTATCCTGTGGTAGCAGATGATAAACAAAAAGGTCAGTTTACATATATTAAAGTTAGTCAGTTTTCCATATTCATTTTTTGACTTGCCTGGTGCTTGGGCAGAGCAGTGCAATAATAATAATAATAATAATAATAATAATAATAATAATAATAATAATAATACTTTATTAAACGCCACTCTTGCAGAAATAAGACTCCTGAATTACGGTGGTGGGTCATATATACCTTACTGGAAACGTGCAGTTACAAAATTATGAAATCTCTCGGTGTGGCCTTTTAACTTGCTCATAGCGCTGCTGACCTAAACGCAATTGATAGCCATGCTTAATAGTGCACCAGTTCGTGAGGATATAGCTGAGAGGAGGTGATGTCCTAGCCTTCGATATGAATTTAGCGCAAATGGCATCGCGGCGGTCAGCGAGGGATGCAAGCCCAGCACTGCAAAGGGCCGTGTTATAATGTTTGTCAAATTTGGATTGTTCATAAATTATGCATGTAATGGGTGTGACTTCTTGTATGATCCTCCTCCATGGAGGCTTAAGTCTCAGTCAGTTTTGAGTTTGGTTTTCTAAAGTTTGTGGGAAATGTTTTCATTGATGACTCAGAGATTCGAGGAGTCGAAACTATGGCTCTTGATAGGCTCTTTCATTCAATTGAAATTTATTGTGATCATTATATCCTACTGTTCATAGACCTTACTCCTTTCAGCCCTGAGCCCATTGAAGAGTAAAATCATCTGGCATTAGACAGAGTAGAATCTACATGTATAAGTGTCTCTATTGGGAGTGAAAGAGTTATTTCTCTTTGTGATCTCACCCAGCCACCAAAGCAATGTATGAAAGAGGACCAGCAACACTTTCACTCTTTAGTCAGTGGCTTGGTTCCTTGGAGACCCTTGCCACCACTGATTATGAAATAAGTGTTGTGAGATGCCCAGGGCCTTCATGAGGTTTCTGGTCTTTAGGACACCAGGGGCCCATTTCTCGAAAGTCCCGAAAGTTTACGGACCATTTTCGGGTGTCACAATTCCCTTTGTATCTAAATAACGGAGAGGATTTCAGTTGTCAAACTTCACAGTCATTTTTCTTTTTGTTACCTTGAAAATATGTCAAAAGATCGCCTTTCCAAAACAAACTGTTGGCATTTTCACTATTGGCTTTTCAAGCCCTCAAAGGTTTCAGGACTTTCAAGAAATGGGTCCCAGGGAGTCTAACCGTTTGACAGATAGCCAAAACGTACCTTTGTTGTTTCTCAACACCCTTATTGTTGTGTGGGGAATTTATCAAACTGTCATCAACCGAGAGATGGTCATTACTAGTTGCTCTGGCGTATGATTGTGTCAAAGTGAATCCACGCTGTGGAAATTCACCATTGACAATCAATTGCTTTTCTCTTTGAAAGAAGAAGCCATTTTTATGTTTGAGGGACAGGGAAGTGCTATCAGTGTGTATGATTAGACAACAATTGTGAAAAAAATAATGACAATCTCATGCCGAGGGGGGGGGGGGGGACTCCCATATAGAAAGGGGCAGGGGTGCTTGTCGTCTCGCTTAGCGATAGGAGTGTAAATTTCGGATTTTGGTCTCACTTAGGGTGTTATGGGCAAAACGCAATTATATGTAGCCATGAAGGTCTCCTTTAGGTTTGCCCCCAAAGAAATATAGAAGTGTATTAATTCTTTTTATTTACTCAACTGATTCATGTAACCTGTAAAAAGGCCTCTTTTAGGGGTCAAAATAACCTGTGCCACGCCCAGATTAGTCTCCTTTAAGGGTTTAATTCAAAATTTCCAACCAGCATCCCTCCCCTTTTTATATGGGATATCATAGTACTGATTTTATACATGTAATACTTGAAAACAATGTTTAGTTTCGATGATTTGAAATTTCTTGGCTATGATTCCCCATTACAGGAACCCATCACATTAGCACAATCTAACTAACGTGTTGGTCAACTTATGCTGCATTTCCAATCATGGAAACGGTTTCCCAGTCTTGGGGCTGACAGGCCAGTGTATAAGCCCCCTGGATATTTTTGGCATCCACCTTCTTTATAATAGAGGCAGTTGTCTTGTTCTAGGTGACGAATCTTCAGCCAACACGAAACTTCCTCCGACAACAATACTAAAAGTGGTGGCTTCATGGATCAGCAAAACTCCTGATTTGTGTTTAATAACTTGCTCCTCGTCACTATTGACAGCTGGGCGCTTGCGTGGATCGGTTTTGATTCCGGAGTCTACCTCACTCCCCACGGGTCCTTTATTGGGCCTCTTGCGCTGGGTGGTTCTAATGCCACTATCAAGTGACTATGCCGGGAGTAACAGACACACTCAGCATGAAACAAGATTACTGTACTCCCAGCTCCACTTAGCGATAATTCAAGCCTTCTTACTGGCCAGTAAAAACGAGGAAAATCCTCAAGATGAAATGGAGTTGGAACCCGGAGAAGTGATGGATGAATCGGATTCTCGACATCTCATCAAGGGAACAGATTTGAAAGAAATGAGCCAGGATATGAAGAAACTAATTGACAAGTTCAGGACATTAGACCTCAACAATGGAATCATAGACCAACAAGTTCAACTTTCCCTGGATCGATTTGCGCAAACTCTGCAAGTTGCTATAGCAACTGGATGTCTTTCTGCAACCAAAGGTGAGAGGAGGTGTAAATTATAATGACAGACTGCTAGTCCAGAAAGAATCGTAGTATAAATAGCACCGATGACATAGTATTTGATAAAAAGGCAAAGTGACAGCAAAGCGACAAAAACCTCAGCTCTCGACTTTTTGTTATATGCAAGGTCGAAGTCCGGCGAGGCTGTGCCTGGTTTTCCCAAAGGGAACAACTGGGCAACATAGCAATTAATTTTTCATGCAGTGCAATGGATCATCTTATCAAACCAGCTGATAAAGGGAAATGAACCAACCTAAGGAAGATTTGTGAGCTGACTTCGTTCTTATAGGGTCCTCTCTCTTCCTCCCTCGAAAAACTACTCTGGTTGCGGCTGGTTACGTGCCTATGAGTACAAAGGAAATGCACACGGAGGGTGGGTCCTCGACTTAATTTTGTCAACAGTACTTTTTTCCATCTAGGGAAGGGCGAAACAAATTGTTTTTCTTTTCCAAATGGCGCCCACGTTCTTAATTTAGACTTCAAGTTGTACTGCTTTCGGGTGATACAAACTTGATATAAAAATTAAAACAAGTAATTGTCTGAAAGCGATATATTTTAGGAAAGGTGCAGAGCCACAAGAAGATAATTACTTTGTTTGAGATTAAGAGACATTCTCTCGCCACGCGATGTTTCATTTACACTCCCTACTGAGCTCAGTGGATGAGTTCAGTGGAGACAAAAATTTAACTGCCCCTTCCTTCATTTATTTTTCTGAAATGTGCAGAGATTTAGCAGACATGTGACCGGCCTCAACCAGGGTACCTTCTCGAGGGAGGAAGTTAGCGTTAGCCCTTCGCTCGAAACGTGATCTCGCTAATTTTTCAGGGTGATTTACTGTGGCAGCTATCGTAACGTATGACTGAGTGGAAGGGCTGGACGGAAAAATATTTGGCCCGAGGTCATAGCGCACGGACTGAGCGCAGTGTGTGGTTCTGAGTTGTGACAGTTATTGGAGTGTTCAGTTATACGCGCTTTAGCTTTGGCGTTGTTTCACCGACAAAGTTTTCTCCGCATGAGCATTCTCCTTCGTGGATGAAACGAGACTTTGGATTTTCGGGTGCATGTGAAAATAAATATTATGTGTGCCACGTAATGGCATAGTGCTGTTCAGTCGTTGCGTGGGTTTTTAAAGGGGCTTTGCCACGAAATTTATAGCCAAATTCAGCGACTGGAAACTGGCAACCAAATCAAGCGAAACATAAAAACAACTATTTAGAACATTGCTTAAACAAAACAGCAAATACAAAAGGAAGAAGGGATGGGCAAAACTGAAGAAGATTAAAATGGATTGTGATTGGAGTTTTTGAAAACTGTTCAGCTTAACAGTTTTTCAAAGTTGATCTCTGTTGTTTGTAACCTTAATTATGCATGCTCGACAGACATTAATTCGTCACGAAGCTTTGGTTTGTGTCGTTTAAGAGTAATTACTGAGTTAACGTTGATTGAATGAATATGTTATGTGAATTGACCACTCCCCTGGGGGCTTTTCAGGGTCAATGAAGAACACTTTGCTGGGGACTTTGCCAGACTACTTTTATGGCGCAAATGGCAGCCGTGCAAGAACATTGTTCTCGGTTTTGAAGGTTTAAGGTTTCATAACCAGTTCCTCGATGAACTATGCTTGAACGAAATAATTGAAAGACCACCAAACCGGGGACTACGTCCCCACTCTTCTTGAACAACGTTAAGTTGCAGAGCGAGAAGGGGCGAGCGAATGGTAAAGGACACAAAATGAACTGCACTGCTGTAACACAGCTACTTTAACTAGACAGTAGTTTAGCCAAGTATTTCATTCCCGAGCAGCCGAGGAGAAACGAAGATAACAAAGAGGTTTTGTATAACAACTAGGCCCGGGTTGTTCAAGCATGGTTAGCACTAACCAGCATTAAATACCATGGAAACATATTGGTTTTGATACCTCTTAACCAACGGTTTGCGCTAACCAGGCTTCGAGCAACCGGCCCCAGAACGAAAGTACAACACGTTACAATTTTTCTGGATAGCGGCGCGCGAGAAATTTGAGAACGAGTGTGAGCGATTCTGAAGTTCATTTATTTTGAAGAAAACGCCATCTTTGACAAAAAAAGTGAACAAATTTGATTGATAAGAGTATGTCATTTGGTTTAGTGGAGGCTCTCTTCAACAACTGTATACGAGTGACTATTTTGAAGATAAAGAGCTTACTTTTGGCTGGAAAACTCTGGTTTTTTTGGAAATATCAATCTAAAATGAACTCTGTTAAAACGCTAGAATTCTCTTGGGATTAAAACAGTTTTCAGTGATGTTCTCTTTTGAGAAAATTGCTTACTCTTTTGTGCTTTTTTAGATGAATTGTTCTCCGTGTACAAGCTTTTACCAGTTAACAGGTTAGCATTTTTCACACTCACTTTTGACTGAATTCTAAGGTCTTATACACATTACATTAGGGCCGTTTATACAAGAGAAAATAAGCCGCGGCGTACATATTACGCGAAAGGAACTATTCATACGAGTAAAAACTCCCAGGCCAGGATAAGCCGCGGCTTGAGAAAACCGTGAACGTAGATTTTGTACCATTTATATACGGGGTGTTCGCGTCTTATCTAAGCCGCGGCCAGAGTAAGCCGTGGCTTGTTTTCTCGCGTATAAACGGTTCTTAAAAAACCTATGACTAGCCGTCGCCCGTACCGGACGTTAACGTCCACGTTTAGGTATAAGGAGTTTAAGCAACGACTGCGGCAACGACACCAGGGAGTTTAAGAAACGACGACGGCTATAAGGCAACGACAACGCCAAAAAGTAGTGGTGGAAGCCTTCCGCCCAGACACCAGCTTTCGCGCGGCCAAGTTTCGCGCGGCCTGTTTTTTTCGCTCCGCTCTCGACGGATTATAAGAAAACAAAGAGACTGCTCGTAGTCTATTGGTTAAAAGAACCAAAATGATCGTTCTGCATTTCTCTCCCGTTCTCGTCAAAACTACCACGTGAAATGACCAAATTTATGATTTTCACGACAACGTGGACAATGTACAGTGAATCTTCCAGCCTCACTCTTTACTTGAAATCTGTCCGTACCAATCCAGTTAAAGGACACTTCACCCATATTGTATATTATAAACAAGATGGAATAATCATAGAATAGCTCAAACTTATATTTTAAAGTGACGTTTTCGCCGCAGTAGTCGTCGCGGTTTCTCCCTGCGTCTCTCCCTGACGACAACGTCAAAGCCACGAAGCAAAAATTTCATTGGTTAGAAAAAGAAAAATATTCGTGCTGCACGTGCGGCAGGCATTTCAGTGCATTTCTTTGCCGTGCTCCACAAAACAGCAACGTGAAATCATCAAATTTTTGGTTTTGACCACAACTTGAGCGTTCAACAATGAACCATTCAGTTTCTATCTTTACTTGAAAACCCTTCTTACCCATCAACTTACAGGATAGTTCGCCTGTATGGTAAAAATTGCGCTGGTAAAAGGCAAAAATCGGGAAGTACTTAATCTAGCGCTAAGTTATAATTTGGCGTGACGTTTTTGTTGACTTTACTGTTGTCCTTGCTTAAACACCCTTATTTCTTACGTCTTTTGTTACAAACTGAGAAAACGAGGCTTAGTCACATGATTATTAGGAGACCTTTTTTTAACGCTAGTGGATACATTTTGTCTTTTTTCATTCCCATTTGTCTGCAGAAAGCGATGTGCCTCAAGAAATGAAAAGGACTTGTCAAATTTAGCTACCTCCGCAATTTATATTCTAATTAAGGTGCTTTGTTTTCCTTTTCCTAGGTTGCTCACCACTGTTATTGGAAGCCTGGGAACCAGTCACTGATTACTGAGTGAGTGACTTGTTGGGTCTCATGGATGTCCAGTGAGCAGCTAAAAGCGATGTACTTGACAATCCAAGCGAACATTTTTATGCATTCTTTCTGATCTCCTGTGCCGTGATACTGCTTCAAAAAGTACTTTGTGTCTTGTTATCTACTTATTCCTGTACATATATGTCCAAGCAACAGTTTTTTCCAGATGAAGTATAATCCTCCATATAGATTACTCTGTCCCAGGACTTGTGGTAGCAAATAAAAAGAAACATAGTAAAAGCAGCACCTGGACAGGACTTGAATCCGGAGCACCCACTTTGAAGGAACTGTTTTTATCCACTTCACCACTAAAGATCAACTGGCTAAAATATGCGCCGATTATTTACCAAAACTAATTAGTATATATTTAAAATCATTGCTGAATTATGGTTAGGTCTAAAGCTTGATTTTAAAATGGTTAGCTTTCTCTTGAAGTTTGGTAACCGACATTTTTCACTGTGTACGCTTGCTTCTTAGCGGGAGTTAATACACGTTTACAGCGGCACTTTTGGAAGAAAAAACTACTGACATTCACAACCTCGCAGTTAACGATGTGGTAGTCGTGTGGTTAAGTGAATTCTTTATTTTCGAATTCCCCATAATACACTTTGTTTGCCTCCCAAATTTTGCATAAACTATTGTTTTCAAATGCTCTTGGGGACACTGCATATTTCCAAGAGTATTTGAAAACAATGGTTTATGCAAAATTTGGGGGGCAAACAAAGTGTATTATGGGGAATTCGAAAATAGAGAATGGGTAATTAATCACACGTTCCTAGGTTCGAGTCCTGCGAGTCCAGACATTGGAGTTTTGCTTTTAAAAGAAATATGCCCATTTCCCATGATCCCTATCAAGCTTTCATTGTCCAAAATGAACGATAATACTTCACTTGGAAGAAATTGACAATTAAGAATAATCCTTCAATTGAGGGAGAGACTTGGTTGGTCCAAGTCGTGTCAAGGGGCTTAACATCGTCCCCAGGGTCTTTGGGATGGGGAGATGAAAAACCCTGGAAAAGAGGTTGCAATAGGGTTTGATTCCGAGCAATGCTATGCAATAAAATGCTGTGAAATGATTTGAAAATTGAAGAGACCTCATTCCAAAAGCCTTCCTCCTCAGCGTCTCTCGTAAAATAAGGAACTGTGTTGCAGTCTCTACTTCAGTATTTATTTCAGACAGATGCAGTTATGTCTAACATTGCTCGAAACTACTAGCCTTCGAAGGTAGCGGATATTTTTCTCTCGGGGTTGTGAAGGTCAAAACTGTTCGTTACTATACCACTCGCGGCCAAGACACAAGACAAAAATAATCCCACAATAAAATATTCCCTGAGATACTCAGGCTTACAAATTTCACGATTTTTTGTTAATTTCCGACCAACATCCGCAACCCCAGTGATTTTTTTTTCTCATTTTTTCAGTTTTTCACGTCTTATTTGTCTACCACTTTCGTCCGGAATAGTACACTGTTTTTAAAAAGTTGTCCTTTTGGATTGTCACGCAACCTTCCCAAACGTTGCGTTACATACTAAAAGGAGCTGCTATAAGGAGTGATATAATAACGCCCTTTTTGACAGCAGAAAATTTGCGTAATGTGGATACGGCTGAAGAGATTAAAATTGCAAAACCTACAAATAGGCCAATATCACCAATTTAAATAAGCTGCATGATCACGACTACTGAAAAGAGGCTGCGGATTCACAAGAACCTTCTGATATTGCAGAATTACGACAGAGTGATCGAAAAGAGGTTGAACTCTGAAAAACCAGCCTTGCCGCCAAACATGTTGTTTTTCAAACAAACTCTGGGTTTTGCGTACGCAGTTACTCAAGTGGAAAGAGCCCGTTATTTCATTTCACTTGACTAACCTGTCATTTCAATAGGTCTGTTACAAACTCAAAGTGCCGATTCGTTTTTCTCGACTCCTGCGTTCGCAGGACTGCTCTCTCGCCATTTGTACTAAGCATTTATTATGCTACCGTACTTTCAACAACAGCCTATTAAGTAGCGTAAGATATTCATTTTTCTTCCATTGACGTCAAGTGTGGCTTTTGATTCTCATTTAATTTCCTTTACAAGTGTTTTACGTCTTTGTATATTTCTGAATAGAATTTTAAGGCACGAGTTACGTGCTACAGCGCTTAACTGTACATTTTGATTATTTTTAAAAGGGCCTATACCACCAATTAGCATATAAATATTTTCGTGGTATCATCAAAGTGAGAGGAAGTTTGGCCTAATGATTAGGCGATGGGTTTACTGGATTTTTCGGATCCCCCACAAACTTCGACACACTATGTTAATACATAGCTTTCTGTTTAATTAGATTTCTGTTTACGGTTCCAGTTGGGTTTCTTTAACATATAAACTGAAAAGTAACTCTCTAAATACATTGTACACGTCCCCAACAAGTTTCAAATGTTAAAATACTGCTCTTTTTGAAAAGGAAATTCATCACTTGATTTTATTATAATTTTTGCGGTTTTGTGCGTTATTATACCACTGCTATTTTAGGTGCAAAATTATCACAGCGCTGCGTCAAAAAAGGTGGGAAGCATTACTCGCCAAACTGTCAACTAGTTTCAGAGTTTAAAGACAGTACTGTCTGGCGCATTTTCCTTAACAAGGAAGTAACACAGGAGTGTTACGAGAAACTCATATATTTGTCTCCAAGATATTGAGGGTATATTCTTGATCGCAAAAGCCCTCAAGCTATATTTTAATTTGTTTTATTTGTAATCTTCGAAAAGCAAGGTTCGTGGAATTGCCCTTGCACACGATGATTAATTGTAAGGCTGTAGCTCTGGCATCAAACGTTCTTTGGCCAGCGCATCTCTAACCTGGTTATTAAATTTTGTTCTCTATCTTTCAAAATACAATGTATTTCTAGAATTTCAGTGGGCAAAAGTGAAAACCAGGTCGCGAAATATTAAAGCTTGCGAAGATTGAGGGAATGGAAACATTTGTGCGAGAGACGTTGTTTTCGTATTCGAAGGCTTCTTTTCGTTGTATTAACAAAACAATAGCCCTTTCTTTTTAGCCATTGTTTATACGTTAATTTTTTCTTTTGTGTTTGTCTTTTTGCATATTCATCGCATGTCAAATAATGATTGTGTATACACAGGGAAAGGGGAAACTGAGACTCTAATCAGAATGAAACAAGATAAGAAGTTTCTTGCCCGTGTTGGGATACTTTTTCTTGTTACTGGCTTCGTCTTCCCAAGTTTGTTCTTCAGATCAATCAGACATGTATTTCAACAGAAAAACAATCGCGATGCTACTTTTAATCGAGCGAGGAGATCAGTCGAGCTTTCAGAAAACCGAAGCACAATACATCAACGAATGGAAGTACAGCTGAAAGTGATGTCGGTGGAGCATCCACCGCAGAACTGCGTCAAACCGTCCATTGATGAATTTCCCGGTGATTTCATGACACAGTACCAGCGGCAGAAGCAAGGCGGCGTTGTTTTTCATTTCCTTTTAGCGACATACATGTTCGGTGGTCTCGCGTTGGTATGCGATGATTACTTCGTTCCTACGCTTGAAAAGATCACCGACAAATTACACATGCACTCTAATGTTGCTGGTGCCACGTTCATGGCCGCGGGAAGCTCTGCTCCTGAATTATTTACCTCTGTCATCGGTGTTTTTATTACAAAGAGCGACATTGGTATCGGGACTATCGTTGGTTCGGCGGTGTTTAATATTCTTTTTATCGTTGGGGTATGTGGGCTGTTCGCTGGGTCCACACTTCGTTTGTCACAATGGCCTCTGACGCGTGACTCGGTGTGTTATTTGCTAAGCATAGCTGCGCTGGTCGCCATTTCGCACGACAAGCAAGTCCATTGGTATGAGGCATTGGTGTTGGTCGTCATGTACTTGATGTACGTCGTTGTTATGTACTACAACCAAGCCCTGGAAGGCTACTTTCAGAAACTGACTGGATACCATCAAGAAACCCCAGACATTGAACTAAATGCCAATAACAGGGAGGAGGCAAAAGAACGTGATAACAACGTAAACGAGGAAGATCAGGAGGTTGAAATTATTAACCAAAACAATTCACCTTTTTCTATTCCTCAGGGCCTTGTGTCACGCATCTTGTGGTTCGTGGCGTTACCCCTAAGCTGCTTGTTTTATGTTACAATTCCTGACTGTCGTAAGAACAGGTGGGAGAAATGGTTCCTTGTCTCCTTTTTTGCATCCGTGATTTGGATTGCAGTTCTCTCTTATGTCTTGGTTTGGATGGTGTCAATAATCGGCTTTACTCTCGGTATCCCAGAGGTCATCATGGGCTTGACCTTCATGGCAGCTGGGAGCAGTGTGCCCGATGGAATATCAAGCTTGATTGTTGCACGGCAAGGAGATGGTGATATGGCTGTATCTAACACAATAGGCAGCAATGTATTTGACATTTTATTATGTTTGGGACTCCCCTGGCTTCTTAAAACAACAATAGTTGACTTGGGAGGCTATGTTAGTGTTTTAAGTGGTAGCATCCTTTACACCTCGATATCTTTATTTGGTACAGTACTTGTCACTATTCTCTGTGTAGCAGTGAACAAATGGTATTTAAATAAGTGCTTTGGAACGATTTTTCTTTTGCTTTACGTAGCGTTTATTGCTGTTGCTACTCTTTTCGAGCTGAATCTCTTTGGAAATTTCAGCCTACCACCCTGCCACGAATGAAATAATTTTATCATGGACCTAACAAAAACTTAAATAGGAAACTGGCCCAGTTGTTCGAAGGGTGGATAGCGCTATCCGCTGGAAACACAATTGGTTTTCCCAGTGTTTATCCACTGGATAGGGATTTATCGAGGGGATAAAGACATCCACCTTTTGAACAACCGACGCCTGTCGGATAAATGTTATATACCCTGTGTAGCGGCAAGTATCAAAGGGGCCGTGAACTTTGAAAGCTATAAACCTTTGTGCGAAAAAGGTTGTCTGCCCTCAAAGAAGTTTTGTTGCCCAAATAGACATGAACTGTAGCATTAATTTTCATCTTGAACTGAGTTGGTAAACATTTCTTTGGCATAGATCTTTTTGCGGATTAATAGCCGTTTGTATATAATGTAAAGTCACGTCACGGCGGCCATCTTGGATGGCAAGAACAATAACCTGTGTCTCCGCTGGGAACGAAACTTTATTATTGTGCAAAATTGTATTATATTGCCATCCAACATGCCGGCCGTGTCACGTGGGTGCAAATCGAGAATAGGCCTTCATAACAGTTGGTGCGGAGCTGGCCTCATGTTAGCACCATGTACTAGATAAATCACCTCACCACTTGTAAGCGCTACCAAAGGCGGTGGTGTTCAGAAAATGGTGGTGTTCGGAAAGTGGTTATCTTATCGGTCCATAGCTGGATCTAAACTCAGGGTCTTAAAATCGATGATATCCGTCAAAGGCCTCAACAGTTTTCTCGGATAAGGACAATAAACTGCATGTTCCGTCTCACTGAACACCGTGACGTATTCGCAATCCCTGTTGAACGCTAAAGAACCCAACCCACTCCCTGTTACGGAAAGATTGGGCGACGAAGTCCCTGTTTTGTTTTAGTTTAGCCAGTTGCTCGGGTTGAAATCGTGGATTTCATTGTCCTATGATTAATGCTAAATGATTATGTATCACTTGCAATTTAAAGTTTTTGGCCCGCTTAACGTCAAGAGAAAGAGTTCCAAATTTTCTCAAAAGGTTAATTAGTTGGTATTTCCGAAGGGAGTCGATTTTACATTTTACCGGCTTAAAACAAGTTTCTTTTCTGGGCCCCCAGGGCAAAAATTAATGTTAATAATTTACACCAAAAGTGAATGGTGTTTTTAATGGTGGCAATATCCACATTTTAATTGAAGATATCTTAACTGTGGTTCACGTTTTTGTACATGGTGTCAATTAATACGCTATTTTCTTTCTTTTTCTTCATTATTTATATTGTACCAGTATCTGGGTTTCGTGTACGTAATACTGCGGACATTCCTTGGATTGGAATTCTACATTGGACCTCATATCCTATCATTATTGGCTCTCTGCAAAGAATAAAATAGGAAGTTGAAAGTAGTACCTTTCATAGAGACGAGATTGAAGGAGGTTATAAAATTAACGACTGTACTCAATCTTACTTTTTTAACTTCACGTACTAATAAGATGTTAGCTTAGTATCTTTTCTTTAACCTATTGATATCAACACAAGTTTCCGCAATCTCTGAATTGCCTTTTCAATTTAATTTCGGCGGAATTTGTATTTTCCATTTTCTATTGAGAAGTAAAGTTGTTGGTTTAGGTTTGTGGACTTCAGGGTGTGGTGTTTGTTAGACGGAACTACGGCCTTCGCTCCTACTAAAGAATAACTTAAAACCCGATAATTCTTGCAATCAAAATGTTCAGATAAGGTGCTTGAATCAAGGAACAACTAAAGTTACAGTTCACTGTGCAACTAGGTTGACAATCAGACCTAGTTTTTGTTTTGGTTGCGAATAGAGCAGTTTTCAAATTACTGTTGAAAGTAGTTGCGCGATTGCGATTGCAATTGCTATGCTTAGTGGTTGTTTTAAAATCTCGCGCCAGTTTATTAACCAATAAAAAGGAAAACCAAAAGCAATCGCGACTTACACGCGCAAGTCCACGCGCAATTGTTCCCGCGCTTTCAGCAACGTTCTTACTTGACCAAGATAGCCCATCGTCCACGGTCATCCGTAAGCTTGACCCAGGCTCCCATCGTCCAAGGGCATTCTAAGATGTGAAAACAAGTCATTTGAACCTCAGGGGGTTGGATCTTCGAAAAAGTGACGACGTTTACTCACTGGCTTAAAAGTTCAGCGTGTCAATGTAGGTTATTATACATGCAAAAACACGAGTTTAAAGGTCTGAAAGCCCGAAACTCGCATACTGCATAGTTATCCCAGAAGCACTCACGCATCACACAGAAAGTCAGCGACAACGTAGTCACGCATGCATTCTTAGCGAAAAAAGGTAAAGCCACGTTATTTAACGTCTACGGGTCTGGTATCAATGAAAGTCAACCGTGAGCCCTTTGCCCTCCTCCCACGGCCGACTGTGACCATTCCTGGGTAAATATGGAAGGTGCACAGACTGATATAGGGGAGGGAGTTGAGTCTCCCCTCAAAATCGTGGGCGTCCCAAGGAGTACAAAGTGCTGAGTCTATGGGAGAGAAAGTGTGACGAGAGGAGCACTTCATCCCCATTCCCAATTTTTATTGAAAATACACTACTGACTTTAGAGACTAAGTGCAAGAATTAACTAAAGAGATGTCATATCATTGTCTCAAGTTGAAACTTTTAAGTGAAAGGGATATCAATGGGAGGACGCAGAAAACGATTGTGACTCTTGGTAACTTGCATACAATAATAATGCCGTGAACTAATGGATAAGTTATATGTGTAACTGAAATGATTGACTGATACATACATACATACATACATACATACATACATACATACATACATACATACATACACGTTTATTGCGCTCCCTGAAAAGGGCTTTTCAGCAGCAATATTTAAATATATATTAAAAATCTTACATGAATTAAAAATAGAAAAAAATCTGATAAGATAAAAGCTAAAAAAATATAAATGCAACGCTTCACGATAAATTATTTACAAGCAGTTCACATACATTCTTTTTAAAAGTCCTCAGTGAAGAAGTTAACTTTAGATGAAGGGGGAGCGAGTTCCAAACTTTTGCCCCTCGAAAGGCAAATGATATCTAACAACATGGCACTTAATAAGGCTTTCTTGGCCAAAAAAACAATGAATAGATCATAAGTTCAGTTCACAAGAGGTTGCACGTGAAAATCACTGGACATAGGACAAAGCTCAAACTAGAGTTATCGATTAACTGAAATTTATTTTCGGTAATCAATAAATTATGATTTGATCGTGACATGTTTTTAGTTGATTTGCATACTGTTCCTTTTGGTATCATGGATACTTTTGACGACATAGATGACAAGCTCTTTGTGTTCGAGACACTTTTTACGGAGGTTCTCGATGAACATGCGCCGTTGAAGGAATTTCAAGTGCGGGGCAATCAAGTTCCTTAAATGACGGAGGAATGGCGTAAGGCGATATGCCACAGAAATAGGCTCTGGAAGATATTCGGAAGGGACAGAACAGACAGTAATTATGAACGTTACAAAACACAAAGAAACACATGCACTTCATTAAGGCTCAAAGCCACAAGGGAATTATTTTATAAAAAGGCGCAGATAGACAACCCAAAGGAATTTTGGAAGACATACTAGCTCTTACTACACTCTAGCAGCTCTAAACAAGCGAATGATATCACACTTATAGAAAAAGATGCTGTTTTCACTGACAAATGCCAAATAGCAGAGCTATTTAATGAGCACTTTGTGCACATTGCAGATGGTTGTTGAAGTTAATTTAAAGAGCGCGACCATGGAAAAAACTTTAGAAACCATCCAAGAATAAAAACCATTCGACTGAACAATAACCTGAAGCAAGAAAGCGATCGAGTCAGTTTTTACCCCCAAATAAGACGAAAGTAGAAGATTTGTTGTCAAGTATTGACGTACGAAAAGCTCGTGGTCATGACATGCTACCCCCGCGCTTAATAAAAGAATGTTAAGACGCCATAGCGGGGCCAGTTACAAAAATCCTCAACAATGCAATCGTACAAGGGCGTTATCCTTCAAGGCCTAAGGTGGAAAAATGGGTCAAATTACCCCTGTATTCAAAGAGGACAATGAGACAGATAAACTTAACTACAAGCCTGTAACCGTTCTGCTCTGTTTAAATAATATCTTTGAAAGGCTGCTCTCCATCCAGTTGCAAGCATTCTATCAGGGGTTATTATCGGACTATATCTCAGCATATAGACGACACCACAGTTGTGAAACATTGCTGCGGCTGACTGAAGATTGGAAAGCTAGCGGAGATAGGGAGGAACTGGTGGATGTAGTGTCAATGGATCTGTCAAAAGCTTTTGACACCATACCGCATGCGCTGTTGCTTGCCAAACTATCAGCCTATGGTGTCGCCTATGGTTTGAACGGCAGCGCTTGCGCGTTACTTGAGCGGCAAGATGCAGAGGGTGAAAGTTGGCGATGCATACTCTAGCTGGAAATCTGTAAGAAGAGGTGTACCATGACCACAAGGAAGTGTACTTGGACCGATGTTTTTCAGTATCTTCTTAAATGACCTTTTCTACGTCATCAAAGAAGTGACGCTTCATGCATATGCAGACGACGAGCAATTATATGACTCGGATTTTGATCCTATCGCCCTTGGCCCGCGTATGCATCGCGAAGTGCGGAAGGCAAATACCTGGGACACAGGAAACGGAATGATTTTCAACCCTAGCGAGCACCATGCCATGATTCTAGGATTTAATGCATGATCACTAGTTCTCTTTTACCTCTAAGGACTCGCTTGACCTCCTAGGAATGACTATCGATAGTCAATTAAATTTCGATAAGCAAGTCCCGCTTATTTGCAAAAAAGTCAACAATTAACTGAATGTTTCTGCCACATTTTCAGTATTAATGATGAAATGGTATATGAAATGAATCATATATGAACTGCGGATATGAAATCAAGTGAAGCTATGATCTTCGCAGTTATGAACACAATTTCTACAATTGCGTAGAGAAGCCTGAAAAATTCAGGACTTCAACGGTGTTTGAACCCGTGACCTCGCGATTCCGAGCGTCGCACCGGAATCGCGAGGTCACGCGGGTTCAAACCCCGTTGAAGTCCTGAATTTTTCAGGCTTCTCTACGCAATTGTAAAAATTGTGTTCATAACTGCGAAGATCATAGCTTCACTTGATTTTCAGTAGTGTTCTGTAGTATGGTACTTCTGTAGCTCTAGGAATTGCGAAAAACTTGGGTCCTTGAATAAGCGTGCACTGCGTGACTGTGGTTTTTAATGACAGGGAATCAACATACAGTCAGCTGTTAGATAGAGCAGCAGTTACATCACTTTACAATCTAAGAGTCATACAAAATATGTTAATCACGATTCATAAATGTATCCATATCAATTTTTACCCTGCGTATCTTAAAGGACATAATTATTAACGTTGCGCTCAACGGTCTACTCTCTTAGAGGAACTGATAGTATTGTCGCTGTGTAGACCTGCTTCCACTTCTTATGGTCTTCACTCTTTTAAGTATTTTGCTTGTAAAACTTGGAACTCTCCACCATGCAGAGATCATTAGAATGGATTCCACTCTGGCTGGTTTTAAACGTTTAATACGAACCATCTCCTTTCATAGCAAATGAATGAAGGGGGTAGTTTCTAAAGAAACTGTGGTGCTGCGTCGGTGGGGAAGTAGTATACAAAAATTTGGTTTTATTAACGGAGTTGATAATGTAAATTGGCCACCGTACAGAGATTTTAATAGCTGACGTTTCGCGCGTTAGCCCTGGATTCGCTCTGACGAAGGGCTAACGCTCGAAAAGTCAGCTTTTAGAATCTCTGTACGGTGGCCAATTTACATTATCAACTCCGTTGATAAAATCAAATTTTTGTATTCTTGCATAGCACTTTAATAGATATGTAATTAGTGCTTAGTAATGTTATTTTATAACTTGTAATTTTTTTTTTCTTTTTCTTTTCTCGAAGATATTAACTTTTTAGCTATTCTGTAAATTGGCGATAAAATAAAGTCATGTATGTATGTATGGTGCTTAATTGCCTGCTGCCTAAACCCCTTTCAAACGCGTAATCTGGCGTTGCAAACCAACCCTAATGGGGGGACGTTAACACATTTTATGACAGCGAATATTCCATCTCATATCCAACGCGCGCTCATGGAATTATTGTTAAGTAAACATCAACACTCGAGTTATTGATAGCTAAGCCGCAAAACAACCGACCGTAATGGAGAAAAGGTGCTTACTAATTCAAAGGTATTTTTGCGCAGCTTATGAATCCAAAAGAAAATTGAGCGTAACCGCGCATTTTTGAAAGATAATTAATCAACAATATTTGTAAAAAGCTTTAAAATACAAAGTTATGTATGGCAAGCATCTTGTATGTTATGTATCTTAAGCTTAATTATCTCTGAAGAATGCATGGCTACCCCCAATTTTCTCTTTGGATACCAAGGGCACTTGCTAAGTTCTACTTTCACCGCATAGTTTTAAACCGCGCAAAATATCCCTGTATTAGTAAGCACTACGCATAGGAAACACGAGTATCTCGAGATGCGCAGAACGTATGCGCAATAACAATAGTAGGCATATCCAAGTACTCATCAATGCTTATGTAAGTGATAGCTAAACAATGAATGAAATTGAAAGAAAGACAGCATGAACTTGAATAGCAGCCGTATAGTCAGTGCCGGTCAACTGGCCTCCCTCCCCCCTTCCTTCCGTTTTATTTGTCACATAAAAGGTAAGGCAAAAACGCGGTTTCACATCGACATGGTTTCATGACTTTGAAAGGGCGTCAAAATCGATGCGGTTTGGAAGCGACGGTTTACAGGAAACCGTTTTCGCCAGAACATCCAAGTCGTGATGGTATAAGCGAGCGCTGCACTACGTGCTAATTTCACTATTTTGAATTGAGCAATGCAAATTTCGCACCAAAATAATAACAGTATTGAAATCGATGCGGTGTCGCTGTGTAAACGACAGATGAAACCGCATCGTTTTGAAAACGCTCCACTTTTGGCAACGGTTTCAAATCGACGCGGTTTCGATAACAGTCTCGATCGGTGTCGTGTAAACGGAACGTGTAACTGGATCAAAACCGATAGCGGTTACAAATGAAACCGCGTTCGTGTAAACGCTGCCTAACACTCCCGCTTTTCAGCAAATACATTTGTCCAATAAAGATTGGCCAAATTTCCTCGTCTACCAGTACAGGAGCAAATAAAAATTGCCACATAAAAATTGCTCGTGTAGACCGCGATTACAAAAAAAAAAAACAATCGGGAAAGCGTGAAATTGACAACAATAATCTTCTCAGTATTCAGCGAACAGTGCCAAATTACAAGCTTCCTCTCCGATCGACGGGGGATACTGTCCATCAATGCCTGCAGACATCAAAATTGCAATGTGTAATTGTGGAATACAAGGAGACTGATAAATTGCACCTGTCATCACTGAAATGTAGAAGAGAAATCACCTACCTTGCCTTGTTTCATATGATTTGGAGTTGTTACCAAACTGACACTAACAACCTCTGTGCTGTAATTGCAATCTTACTACAATTCGTTGTTTCCCAAGTCAGTGAGGCTGTGGAACAATCTCTCCTTTCAGACTAAAAAAATACGAAGATGTAACTCTGTCTTCTCCTTTGAACATGAAAAAATCGCTTGACTGATTCAGTTCGCCACCATAGGTAAAGCGCTACTATGATAAGAAAATCATGTCCCCTTTTTTCTTCAGGTTTTGAAAATGTGTTTGATTACTCCTGACTGGCAAAATTTTGAGCATTGATTTTTATCCGAAGGCTGTTTACTTTGAGTGGAAGTTTTGAATTTCACGGTCCGCCATTACTCGCGTTCAAAACTGACCGATTGGACCTCAGAGGGTTAGATCTAACGAACAAATACATCATATTATACATTCAAAACGCGGATAAAGAGTCAAGGGTTAGCTTTCAATGATTGTTGTGATGGCCGATTACTTCAGACAAAAACAAATAAGCTTCATGCAATGTAAGTACAGAATCAATTCAGTTCTTTCAATAGCACTCAATCAAAATAGTATTTGGTAAAGTTAGTCTATTTTAGGGTAGTCTGTCTGCGTAGTCCGTCTGGGTAGTCCGTCTGGGTAGTCCACGGACTAGGGGTCAGTGATTTCTACTCTCCCCCTCAGGTTCCACTCATTCAAAAACAAACAACGTGCAATTAGTGAATATGCCGTTTTCTCCCCTTTTATTGAAGTCTCCTACGCAGCCATTTTTTGTGTGGTCACGCAACGCTCCTCCCCAAACAAGCGTCGACTACTTCTGAAATGATTGGATTGTAATGTGAAGTGCTATTTTTGTACCCCATATGAGCCAAAGATAAAACTTAGATTATATAATGCGCGCGCTCTGATTGGTCAACCAGCTATGTTTTATTGTGCCAGTAAACTCATGGAAAAACCGCGCGTCTTCTGAATAATTATATAAAAGCAATAGACCACGGGTTTCTATGGTTTATAGGCATGATAAACCACTTGGGATGTTGAAAGAACACTCGAAGAATTCGTAAATCACTCGCCTGCGGCTCGTGATTTACGAATTCCTCTCGTGTTCTACCAACATCCCGCGTGTACAAAGTTCTCACAACGCACGCTGAGGGAAAACGTACGATCCAATTGGCTGGTTAAAATCACACCGTAAAGAAGTTGAGCGAGAGCGATTCATTTGGCCTCAGTTGTTCAAAAGGAAGATAACGCTATCCAGCGGATCATAAACACTAGCAAAGGCAATTGAGTTATCCAGTGGATAGAGCTATCCACCCTTCGAACAACTGGGGCATGGTATTAATAAATGTTGAAAACGAAGGATTTGCTTCTTCAGTTAAAGAAAACCTTGGCAAACAAAGTCAAAGCACTAGATGAAAATGTAGACAAACAAACTCAAAATGCCCAAGTAAATAAAGGGTTTGGGTTTTTGCAAGAGATTATCAATCTCTTGGTTTTTGAGAATGTTGCCGAGTTCTCATTGCCATGCACAGTGCAGTTGCTGAAGACGGATTCCAGGAACTTGCAGTTTTCCTCACTGCACCAAGTCATACTCTGACAGCTGGTCATCAGTTCCTCAGTAACTCGGTCGGCAACAGGTAGCTCTCTCATCTAGGCCAGTAAAAGTTTTTTTAAAATGCTTTTGAAATTTAAAAGCTCTATTTGATTCTCGCTGAGCGGAACATCAAACTTTTCCTTGTGGATCGACGCCATATTTCTGGCGCTGGAAGTCTCGTCTGTGGCCAGGAAGAACGACATCAAAACTCCGACAGTGCTCCATAGAAGCAGAGCTGGAATCATTAATTGTCATTGCTAGCGGTTAAACAATCCTCTCGATAACAGTAAAAGCGAAGAGCTTGAACGATATTGAAATGTGTTGAGTATTAGTTCATCCACGTGCGACACGTTCTCTCTCCACAGTGTCTCCAGGCATCTGCTTGAAACAAAACACCCTCTTGTTTTTCGACAGTAAACCCTTACCAGTTAGCACTCGCCTGGTTAATTCGCGTTCGCGGTCAGACCGTTCATCTAGGTGGTGAAAATTTCCTGAATTTCCATAAATCAGGCAAGAATTCCCGCGTCCCGTGCCCAAATTTTACTCAATCCCGCCTCCCGAAAAGCAGTCAA
>NC_090890.1:3890013-3892513 GCF_036669925.1 Montipora capricornis
GATATTATCATGACATTCTCGTATTCCAATATCTGCATGACACATCAATATAGGATATACCTCGTTCTTTAATCCATGAGCATGAGCCGAAACAAGCATGCTACGCCTGAATATACCTAGTTTTTAATCCAACAAACATGAATAGGCCTTATCACGGTTTTCGACGCCATACGGGTAGGCAAAGCGGTCAGAAATTACAGTGTTTATATGGGAATCCGATAGCAAATAACTTCTTCCAAAATTGAATTTTTCACAATTTCTGAATCGTAACGTTAAAATACAAGGTAGAAGGTTGTATTCACCAAGTTTGAAGTATGTAGCTTGGCTAGAAGACGCTCAGTTAATTTTTTGAATTTTCCACACATTTGTCTGTAAATTTGGCTGGGTGGACAAACGTCTAGACGCAGTGCGCGGGAAAAAAAATTAAGACTAGTGTATGGAAAATTTAAAAAAAAAAAAAATAGCTCAGCGACTTATAGCAAAGCTACATCCTTCAAACTGGGTGAATACAATCTTCTACCTAGTATTTAAACGTTTTGATTCACAAATTGTGTAAAATTCAATTTTGGAAGAAGTTATTTGCTATCCGATTCCTATACAAACACTGTAATATCTGACCGCTTTGCCTACCCGTCAAGATGGCGTCGAAAACCGTGATAAGGCCTATATACCTAGTACTTTATTCCTTGAGCCGAAACAAGCATGTTTTGCCGGAATAAACCTCGTTCTTTAATCCATCAAGCGATATTCCGCGCGATTTCGCAGGATGATTGTTAAATATTATCATGATATTACTAGGAGTTTTAGTGTGCATATCTTTAGCCTGTGTGGCAGGCGTTACTATTTTATAAGCAAAGGAATAATTTCAAAACAATGTCAATTCATTTTTTGAATTTCAACTTCTGTTCTTCTGAAATTTCTGCCCCTTTTCAGCAAAAGAGTTACCTTTTGAGAAATGCTGAGCGTAGTTGAGCAAACGACAATTTAAATTTATTGTCGTGCTTGAGAATAAACTGCGAGCAGTCTCTTAAGTAGAGCGCGCGATTGCGTGACACGCCTCGTTTTTACCTCTAATTTGCATAAAATAATAATTTCACCGGTCGTGCGTGACTCTGAGGAAAGAAGAAGGGCGACTACTCGTGGTCTAGCTCGAGAACTGATTTTCTCTTCGCTCAACGGTTGAAGACGTTGAAGAACAATTTGACTCGGTGGTCCAATGAAAGAGGTTCAAAGACTGAACATGTACGGTTGAATGATGATCAATGACGACCCAATGGAAAAGTACTCGAAGAGGTACAACTACAATCTATTCAACATAATAGACTAAGAAAAAAACGTTGTGACATCCCCATTGGAAACGGCAATTGAGAAAAGTACCAATTTACCATGAAATCAACATCACACCTAACTGTCAATTTTAGATCGGTCCCAAACAATTTATTGCGCCTTTATTCCAAGCTTTCATTTCATTGGTCAAAATTCTTTCACACATTACAAACGACAACCGACAACTTTCATTGCACATAGGTGCGGGATTGCTGAATACCCCGTCACTCCAAAAGTGATCTTGAAAAAATGTGGCCACGCGACTACGCAGTCACGTATAGAGTGAAGGTGGCTACGCGGCTACGCAGAAACCTTAGAACGCAGGCTCTCTCCGACAAAGAGAGAGAGAGAGAGCGCTCGCCTGGAACAATTGAAGGATGGTCTTGATGGGGGGTGGGGGGGGGGGGGGTACAGATGTCAGTTGTCAGTTAAATTTAAGGCCATTTGTCAGTTGTCAGTTAATTGGCTGTTAATAATTAATTAATTTTAGCCAAAATTTAGCTCAAAAGCCACATTAAATGTAAACTGTATCACTAATTCGAAAATTGCTATACTAATAACCTTTTTTTTTTTTCAAATTCAAATTTTTCGAATGGGCCCTTTGCAGGATAGTGATCACATGGTACAAAAACCGCCATACTGGAACGCAAATTGCGTACTGGGACATCTAAAACAAAGCTAGTTAATCTAAATTTTCTTTGTTTTCTATGTCCCAGTAGGCAATTTGCGTTCCAGTATGGCAGTTTTTGTACCATGTGATCACAATCCTGCAAAGGGCCCATTGCACTCGCCCAAACAGGCGCATTGGGAAGAGAGTAACAAACAAAATATGTTTTCTCCTGTGAAGCATGAAACATGAAACGGGCGTAGAAAAGAATATATTTGTCTTTCCCCACGGCCTCCCCCAGACGTTCGCGCGCTTTCAAATCCCCCGCGGTTTCTATTTTGTTTGTGATCTCGGCGAACTCTAGACAAAATAGAAGGTCTGTGGACAGACTAGCAGGAAATAAGCCCAGTGACTTGCTCGGCATACAATCATCAATGAATTGGTATTTCATTTGAAAGGGTAAGGTGTTTGGTTTAATTCTATAATGTTTTGTTTTTAGCTGATGTACTGCGTGCTTTAAAGCATGAATTTACATACGATCAACCGACACCACTAAAATCTGACGTG
>NC_090890.1:3897513-3905013 GCF_036669925.1 Montipora capricornis
GTGGGCCTTGCGGGCTAAAATTTCCTTTGGTTTGCTATTCGCCCTGCTTCTAAACGTCTGCCCTCCTTTAATGTGGGCTTTGCGGTTAATTCTTTTTTCGCATGTCGTTTGGTTTGCTGTTGACATTCTTCGCCAATAGAGATCTTACGAATCGACGACTTTCGCACGACGGCGCCGTTGAGTCAGGTCATAGTCCGGCGTCGTCGTCCTGTAGAAATTTGAATTTACGATTCAGCAAAGACGACGACGTTTGTTCGCGGGTGGCAAATTTTCCCGCCGTTTCTGAAGTTTGTTTTCTTCTTTTCACAAGGTACGTTATTCGAACCAAAATGCCTAACTTCAGAGAAACGAGAGCTTGTATTGCATACGCTTATCAAAAAAGCTTCATAAACGAACAAGAATTTGTGCTTTTATATGATTTCCACAAGTCAACAAACCCAGAGTTTCCGTACTGGAACTATGAAAGGTTTGATTTGGACGAGAAAACAAACGACGAGTGCAAGGCCGACTTTCGTTTCTACCGGGATGACATTTATAAACTTGCTGAACAGCTGCAGCTGCCTGATGAGATAACCACTTACAATGGTTTAGTTGTAGCTTCGGTACCTGCCTTATGCATGTACCTTCAGAAGGTGCTCACTTGAATCAGTTGAATGAAAACAGAAAAAAATCAAAAACATGTGCCAAGAACTTGATTGATACTTGATCAATGATTTATTTGGAAAAAAAACCTGAAGCATCGAGAGAAACATTAATAAAACTTTAACAACTAACCTTACGTCCTGTTATTTTCGAGACGCCGGCAAATCGCGCTCACCAACGTCGTCGACTTTGGCGCGACTCTGGCGAGGGCCCATATAGGCATGCGCAGAGGTCATGTCACGCAATCTAACGGCGTCGTCGTGCAAACGTCGTCGATTCGTAAGCTCCCTATTCATCGGCTACGTCAGCGTTTTTGGGCTTGCGCGCTATTTTGTTTTGATTTTGTTTACCTTTTTAGTTTTTGTCACTTTATTCTTGTTTTCATATGCCATTCGCCTTACTTGGGCTTCATTAATCTATTTTCTAAATTTGCATTTTTTTTGCTACTCCTTTCGTTTTTCCCTGTGTCATTTTTTTATTTTCAACTTATCCGTCATGTTTTTCACCTTGCCCTTTATTTGGGTTATGCAGTCGGTTTCTCATTTGTTAGCTTTGCTGCCCGGCTTTTTTCGTGCCATTTACATTTTTTTATGTCACAGGTTGTACGCTATGCCTTCTAGCTACTGTTTTGTCCTAGATTTTAATTTCTGCCGGCCCTGCAGTATCGTTCGCGAGCTTGTAGTCCTGCTTTTGCAAGCCTGCCTCTCGATCGTAATCGTTTTCCTGGCTTGCAATCCTAGTCAGAGTTGTTACATTAAATTGTGTTCTTATTTTTGCCCTTTTTACTTTTTGCTCCGCCTACTTTGTCTTATCAGTCGTTTGCGCCTTCATTTGTTTGGCTTGTTTATTCATTTGCATATTTACCGCTCTGTGCCTGCTCCATCAATTCCGCTGGACCAGTTTATTTTGCCTGTCTTATTCAAAATACGTTTGTTGGCTTTTCGTTCCTTTTCATCTTGCGTTTTCTCCTTTTGCTTTGTATTAGCGCGGCTTACTCCTTTTTAGGTTTTTGCAACAGCGTATTAAAGCTCTCGAGAGTGCACAAGGCACCGCCGTCGAGTCATTGATACAGAGAATATCATATTACGGTGGCATAAGAGTCGAGGACTTCGACAAATACGAAGCTCTTCATTATGCTGAAGATTTGGCTTCTGTTGCAAACTCCTCCAGTGACCCCAAGGCCATTGATAGAGAAGCTTCACGTCCCAGCTGAGCAATTCAAGGCGTATTTCCTCGCCTTGTCGGCCGACAAGGATATTTCCCGTGTTATCGAAACGGTCTACAAGATTGATAAGCCCTTCCAGTGGTCCATCCCATATCGCACACAGACGCGTAGGGGAAGATTGCCGTATCAGCAATTGTTTTTTCACCCCTATCAGCGACCACCTCCGCGTGTTATTTGTTACAGATGCGGTGAACCAGGACATAAGACAGTCTCCCCAGTGTTGGAAACGTGCTCCTTCTCGTCAGCCTTCCTCTTCTGTCCCGCCTCAGCCGCGGCCTCCCCGTCCTTCAACACAGTTTTGTTGTATCATCTTATGCAATAAAGTTTTTTTCCTTTAGGCGAATTGTGCCTTGTTTATCCTTGTCTGCATGTCTCTTTGTTTCTTATCTCAGGATTGCACCTATTTACCTTTTTTTTTTCCTTTTAGTCTCCACTTTTACCGATGTTTTATTTTATATATTTTATACTGTCTATGATTTGTCTCATTCCCGTTTTCGTCTTCCCTCGGGTGGCATTCTCTAAGGGAAATTTATGTTCCCTCTCGGATTACCGGGTCTCGGATTACCGGGGCTGAGTTTGCCATTCCCTCAGCCTGACGCACCGTTTCGTCTGTTTTAGTTTTTCCAGGTGCCTTTTCATGACTGGGAGAAGACTCGATCCTAATTTTGATCCTCCCAAAGTTTCTGTTAACTGTCCGCGTATGGTAAATTATCAGAGATCACCCCTCACTGACTTCCATATTACTCAAGAATTCGTTTCCTCAGTTATCGCAGGAGAAGCTTTTGCGGACGTTTCTCTTTTGGCTTTCCGTGACCCAAGTTCCTTTAGAGCGGGTGAACTCCATCGTCATATGGATCAATGGACAAGTTTTTTCGGGACTTCGTTTCTGCCTTTCCTCGTTCCTAATTTCTGTTTTGTTAGGATGGGGTTTTTAGTTTGGGGTTCTCGTTTTGAGGATGGGCCTTTTTTTGCGTGGATTTTGTGGTCTCCTCTGTAGTATTTTAGGGTTGTTTTCGACACGAGACTGTTGATGCCCATACTCAGCAATAGGTGTGAGGGAGACGGATGAGAATAGACAACTATTCTCAGCGGTCTCACCTCGCACGTATAAAAGGGGGAGTAAACAAAGGAATGACGCTATCCTCTCGATGCTGCTTGGCAGTTTAGATTTAACATGTCATTTGTTCTCTTTCATTTCCTTTTTACGCCTATCCTTCTCGCGGTCTCGTTTCTGTGGCTTTTCCCCCACCCTACCCACCCTCGTTTTCTATTCGGTTTATGTTAGTCGACAGATCGAGACTGTTGGTGCCCATACTCAGCAACAGGTGTTCATGAAGGAGACGGATGAGAATAGACAACTTTTTTAGTTTGAAAAGACAGGGCAACAGAACCCGGCCAACGGTCTTAATATCCGCGACGAAACGTATTAGATTTCAGTTTATTATTTACAGTCACTTCCGTTATTTTTCCGTTACTCTTAGTATTTGAATTCAAATTTGTTGTAACTACCATATTTTATTACATTTCTTTTAGTATTACGTCAACATCCATTTACTAATATATATGTATGTAAAAGCAATCCAATGCAAACTCTCATTAGACCTGAAGAAGGCTGGTTTGGCCAGCCGAAATATAGTACACCACTAAAATCAAATCTACGTTGTATCGGCTCTTGCTCAAAATATTTGGCTTCTCAACTTGTAATTACGCCGATCAGATCAAGCCACTGATTCAACTTACATTTACAGGAAGATTGTCCATTGTTGCTTGCTTCAAAACTCTTAGTTTTTGAGACACCCCTGAGTTCGTTGCGGTCTCCAACCATGATGTAAGTACTTAAAGCCTGGTTTCCATATGATCGTACGGATCGTCCTGATCGCCCTAGTCGTTTCAACTAATGTTCAGAGGCGATATTGACGATTATATGGAAACACTACCCTGACGATCGCTAACGACCCGGGCGAATGAGACGACCTCGATCGTCAGGATAGGGCTCAGTTCTATCCAAGCGATCGTGGTCTGGGTGGTGTTTCGATATATCGTCCCGGTCGCCTGTGAACATTCGGTCGCTATTTCGTTGCGCTTTTCAATGGATCATTTGTGAGCAAAATCTTGTGAACTGTTTTATAAAATAAAATTCCTTGACTTTCCACTGACTTTGACAATATTTTAAGATTTTCCCTGCCTTTTTACAAAATTCCCTAACTTTTCCCTGTCCTTGAAAAATTTTTGTTTTTCTCTGATTTTTCCCTGACCGTGACAACCCTGCAGGGACTTTGGAAACATATCAAAACAAGCACTTCACATTAGAGCGCTTTTCAATTGGGTGTCGAAAATAATTAGATAATTACTTTGGTTTATGATTACTTCACTCAGTGATTGGTTCAAAGTTCTCGCGCCACTTTTTCAATCAATCAGAAGTGAAACCAAAACCAATCGTGGCTCACGCGTACACATTTTCCCGCCCTTTGTGTCGGCTACGTGTAATTACTTCGAGTTTTGATTGGTTTGCCGGATTGTCTCCGTCCTTTTTGATTGGCCAAAGTAATTACTTGTGTTTTGGTTTTACAACACTCAATTGAAAACCGCTCTACACTCTAATCAGTTAAGGAATTAAAACATGTTGATATTGACAGCATATGTACTCGTAGAACTCGGGAGACAGAACCCACTTAAGGACGTTCGCGCCCATTGCTACTGCGCATTTTTTTGCGCATGTCACACACACGTCATGCATCGCAGACCACGAAGGTAAACACGATGCTAAAGGCGCAAACATTTTTAACAAAAAGGGAACGTGAAAGCGTGTGGCATCATGGGATAGCTGTGGACCCAGGTCTTCTGGGAAATGTCACGCAATGACGTGACAGTGCGAATAGACAATCGTTTTGAGAATTTCGCAGAGGTTTTACTCTCTTGAATGCTCGGTGACCCCCACTTTTCTTCCCGTAGATCACTTCCTTTCCTGATTTTGTCCATTTTAACAAAAAAGAAAAAAAATCTGTACATGAGAAGTTACAAATATTTCGCCTTTTATCCTCTCTTGCGACCGAAGTTTTCTTTCTTAGACTAATGTGTATCTTTTTTCAAGGTCTGTTTCACCAAAGAAAAAGAAATCAGCTCCAAAAGTTTATTTAGTTATGTTAGTTATGTTGAATTGAGTACGTTCACCTGATCTATGTTGCTTTTTTTTATTGCTGACAGTTGTAAACTAAGATCGTCTTAAAATAATGCAATCTTCTAAAAGTGCACTTCATGATCTCGAAAACAAGCGCGGTGACCCCCCAATTTTTTGCCTTTTTGGCAAGAGTAGATCATTACCTTTCTGCGTGGCAAGTTTAAAAAAATCTGTACATGGGAACATTTTGGGCGCGAACGTCCTTAACACTACGATTTTACAGAATGTAATTTGAAAAAAGGGTCATTCAGGGTCTCAGGATGTGCTGTTCCTCATAACAACAATTTGGAAAAAAAAATATTCTCCAAAATAACTTCTTTTCTTTCGCAAAATTATGTATGGCATCTGTGGCATACAGTGTACACATCCTGCTCAACTAAAATTACTACTTTCATTCCAGCTCAAGTGAAAAAAATATCATCCCTTGCTAAATGACAAATCCTGCAGACTACAGTAACATTCATTTAATTTGATAATTTTCAGGAGCAGTATCTACCAGAGAAGAGTTAAGTAAAACAAAAGTGAAACACATTCCAAACAGCAATGATGACCCACACAAAAGCAAACCACTGCTGAAGTCAATGACCTACGAGTCTCCCTTTTTACCTTACGTATCAACATTATCATTATTATTATTATTATTATTATTATTATTATTCATGGAAATAATTAATTTCCAAGAATTCTTTCCACACCCAAAAACGAGTTCATAGAATTGATAATAAGGATGTTAACTTTTCAACACTAAATCCATGGCTTTCTAGGCACGCTTCCACATCTTAGTTTGGATGTGTTTGTTCCCGATGCTCATTTGCCTCAGTGAATGACAAAGCAATCTGACAATTCTGATTTTTGCTGAAGGCATTGCAGTCATGTGGGAGTTCACAATGCTGTATAACATTATAGCAACAGGGTGAAAAACTGAAGAACTATTAAGAAGATGCGTTACAAGCAGCAATAACTATGTTCAGAAACGAGAGATATCGAAAAATTACAAGGCTTATCATCACAGAGATGATCATATAATACTAAACATATGTACACCGCACTTTAACAATGTCAAGAAATTTCAATAAACCAAGGTTTAGTTACATAATGTGGAGTGATATGATCTTGTAAAGGAACGTCATTAATGATTCTATTTGCTTTGTTTTGCAGTCTTATAAGTTGTAACAATGAGAGCACAGACATCTAACAAGCTACAAATTGCAAACAGTTCACCGCGGATCTTTTAGTTTTCAAGTTATCCCGAGGAGCGAGTGCACTTCATCTTCAAGATGATGATCCTTTTCTGCTTTTGGAAATTATCCTTTTACAATTCAAGAAGTTCGATACCGTCGTTGCGTGGGATTTCCTGGCCAGCTTCTATTAAAGCTGCATTACAATAATAGCCCACAAGTTGAAGAGATGCCTTAGCGAAAGGAAGAAAACGACCTTTCACCTCGGCTCGCACAACTCTTTCGCCATTGCATGCTACAGGAAGTGAAATAGTTTCTGAATGGCAACGGCACGCTTTACGAGCGCGTTTACAACGGACCTTTCTTTTATTCCCACCGCTAGAACTGACGGTGCTTACCATCAGCTTAACAGTTCTGTAAAACAGTAGTATTAAGATCCAACAAAATTTAGGGGACGGTCCAACTTCAATGGTGGTGCGAATAACAATTTCATTGGCCTGTTCAGGAACTCCTTCGCTTGCCAGATCAATGGATAATCTTTCTTTCGGCTTAGCACTATGACGTTCACCGTGGAACGGGTGGAAAGGATAGGTGCAGTTTTTAGCCTGAAATTAAAAGAAGTGCATGCATCTGGTTAGACGGTCTTCTTAAAAAGTGGATCTTAAAAAGAAAAGGATGAAGAAATCCCATTTCCCCTTCTTGTTTTTGTGAAGGCGACATTTCCTTTTTATCAAAAGCTTCAATAAATGAAGCAACCATACACTGACCATAAATTTACCTAACAATGGCCAAAATGTCTTATAAAATTCTATTGGAATTCCGTCATTTCCGGGCGTTCTGCCCACTTGAAAGGAACCTAATATGTTCTCACATTCCTGAAAAGTTATTTCTCCTTCACAAGCTGTACTCAATTCCTCAGAAAGTCTTAGTATATTCGGATTTGTGAGAAAAGAATTCGTTTCACCACTAGGTCGGTTTACCGCTATTTGTTTGGTATAAAGCTTGCTGTAAAAAAGCTTCTCAGCATTCAAAATTTCAAAGGGGTCGGCGGAGATGGAGCCGCTGACATGAAGTTTCCGAATATGCTTCTTAACATTATTACGCTTTTCTAAATTTAAGAAATATTTACTATTTTTTTCACCGTGCTCATGCCATCTTGCCCTGGATCAAACAATAATACCCTCTACTTTTTCATCATATAAAGCTTCTAAATCTTTTTTAAGTCGAAACAATTGTTTTCTCTAAAGGATTAAAAAAAAAAAAAAAAAAGAAATTTA
>NC_090890.1:3910013-3937513 GCF_036669925.1 Montipora capricornis
GACGGAAGTGGTGGAGCCCTCGTTTTATGTTTTGCAGCAGCTTGAGTCATGCAGGAATGAGTAAAAGACTACAATCAGGAAAAAAAAGGGCTCGAAAGAATGAGGTAACGACAACAAGACAATCAATCACGGGAAAACAGATGTAAAGAGATGGCGAGGGCCTGGGGCTAATTAAGTAATTCTCTACTTGCACAATAATACACCTCTTTTAACACCCTTTCCCCCCTCCCCCCCAAAAAATTGCATAATCTGTCCGTTTTTTGCAATTTATCCATTTAAGATTTTGCCGCCTCGTCCTGGGTGGTAGGCTCGGTTACCAGCCGCTGTTTCGGGAAATGAGCCAGCGCTTACTCCCGAAATCACGACTGGACGCATTAGGTTAGCCATTGTTAATCTCCGCCAATCGAGCGGGCATAAATTATATTACCTATGCAATTTTTTTCCGGGGGTGGGAGGGGGAAGGGTAAAACAGGCGTATTCTGGGATTCCTAAGGAATGCAAACAAACATTTATCTCATTCTCAATTCAACACTTTGTTATTGAAACTGCTTGTCGTCCCAAGAACATGAATAATCTACGTCATTTCTCTCAATGGTCCCATTTTATTTGTCATATATATCTGCTTTTAATCTCTTACCCTTTTTTCCTGAATCTCTTTCCACACTATTTTAAGAATTTCTGCTTGTTCTTTCAGATCAGACATCAGCTCCCATACTGGAACAAGGGCAGCACGATCACCCCGATCAATCACATACCATGTTGCATTGTTGCTTTGTAGTAATTGACTAAACATTTCAGGGTTTGTTGTTGGTGGTCCCAGCGCTTGTACAGTCATTTCAGACATGCAGTTTACGTTCTCGGTGGATGAAGCATTGGAGGAACCACTTATCTGGAAATAACCTAGCTTCCCCAAGCCTCCAACAGAACTTCCAAACCCTGAGACTTCGGTGTCAAATTGCTTGCCCGCTGCCATCATTAATTCTGATGCGCTTGCTTCTCTTCCAGTGTTCACATCAAGGGTACGGAAAAATACCCCGCTCAAAGTTTGAGGGCCCTTTGGCACGTGTGATCCAAACATCTTCAAAAAACGTTGGCCGCTTTCTTTATCTTTTATCTCTTTTGCATGACTTCTAGCTTCATAGTTCAGCTCCATGCCTTCCATGGGGATGCGGAAAGCCTTGGTTGGTTGACAAATACATTGGATAATAGTTACGTGCGTTGTGCTTGTAAAATGCTTTGTGAAAAAGTCTTTTTTGCGTTGTCTATTAAAAGCAAAAAGTGAGCTACCAGCTGGACATCTCCAAACACCACCTGAGACGGAAGCAGCTATGCTAAGACCAGAGGACTTGGCGGTTTTATAAAAATTGGTAGATGCATGCTGTTCGGTTGATTTGAAGAACCGTACTTGAAATCCAAGAGCTGGGCTAAGCCACTCCACGTATTCTGGTTTCTTAAGTAACGGTAAAGGTGGTCTTTCGGAGAAACCTTCCAGGTCATGATCATCAAACAGGATACCGTAAAGTGCCAGTCCGCCGCTTGCCGCTGCAGCAATATCTTCATTCGTGGCATAAGGCGTTATGGCCAGAGAATCTGATGCAATGTTGATCTCTCTATTTAGCTGCTCCAAATGGGCATTTGGATCATCCTTTTCCTGTTTGTCCCATCCTTCTGGTAGACTCAACTTGTTAGCAATTTCCTTCATTTTCTCCTGGAAGTTCTTCTTACTTTCCTCTGAAGCTTCTTGGGTAATTTTACGCGCGTCTCCAGCAAGCCCTTTTGCGTCTTCCATTGTTTTCTTAATCTGCTTTATCTTTTCGTCTTGCACATTCCGTTCTCTGGCGCGCTCGCTGCTCTCGTTAAAATACATTTTCTTTAAAGTCGAGGGATTTTCTCCCTTAGGCATTTCTTTAATTATTTCATCCAGTTGCTCTTTTGACATGTCGCTTGCCGATTCGACGCCTTTTCTCTCAAGTTTTTCTGCGGTTTTAAGTCCAATGCCATAGCGCTGACATTGCTTTCTGATTTCAGTTCCCTCTGCAAACAAATTCTCCACAACTGAACGGTCTCCATTAGTCGCTTCTTTCATTAAGTTGTCTAGGTCGCTGTAATTCATCCTGCGAAGCCTAGTTAGAGAAGGACTTATCTTGATTAGTTGTTCGACCCAGCCGTTCTGACCTTCAACTTCGATATCGTTAGTAACAAGGGCGCCAAGTGTTTCAAGCTTTGGGAGAAGTCTTTCAGACAGCACCATGTATAACTCATCTTGCTTCGTTGTATACTTCTTGGCCTGATAGAGCTTTTTGGCAAGGTCAATTTGCCTCGTTGTATGGTCACGGACAAGTTGCAAAGCGCTGTCGGGTAGACCATTCTGCTTGAGAAGATTTTGCAAGTCCTCCTCTAGTCCTCCCATTGCCACAGCGGCCAATTTACTCAAAAACTTCTTCTTGTGATATTTGTCATCCAGACAATTAATTTCTGAATACAGGGTTCTCACTTCAACTTCTATTTCCTCCTGCTCGCCATCTGCGAGTTTGTCGAGTCTGACGCCAAGATCTAAAGATTGAATACAACAGATTCTAACAAAAACATTTGCTATTGTTGAGTACATTATAGAAGGGGGGAGTGACTTTAATTCTATAACTATCAATAACTTTCTTTAATTTCATAACTTCAACGCCGCGTTTTGCAGTTCTCTTTCAGCATATATCCGATCTCAGATTCAAGCCCTTTTTAGCTAGTTTAAATGGGTAATCAGCAAATTAGGAGGAGCGAGTATGGCACAGTCGGTTAGTGCGCGGCCTTGGTGCAAGAGGTCCTGAGTTCGATTCCCGGATCTCGCATCCTTGTTTCGATTTCTTTCCGTTCTGTGTAGCTTAAGTAGCTTTAAATACCCGTAAAACGGAGCACTGATAACGACGGGGGAGTAAAATGAGCGCACCGTCGACCTCAGTTGAATTACTGTTACGAGTTACTTTAATTATAGAGAACCAAGCCCTAAATTTCTATAATAAGCCTAAAGTAAACCTAAAGGATAATTTGGGTTAGGATAAAGGCTAGGGTCAGCCCTTCGTCAGAGCGAATTAGGGAATTATGGGTTGTGAGCGTTTTATACAGTGAAAGAAGGGCTACACTATTGGTGAGAAAGCCGAAAAAATGCTACTCAAAGATTTACTTTTTAAATCTGCTCGCTCTCTCCCCATGGAATAAACGAACGTGTTTCTTTCAACAAATCTTTTTTGTCCACGTTGCTGTATCCCCACCAATGATGTAGCTCCATTTTTCTCCTCAAAAACGCTAACGAACCATAATTCAGTAATTCACTCTAATGAAGGTCTAACGCTGGAAACGTGAACTTTCAAATTTCTTTACGGTGGTCAATTTACCACATCAATTCAGTTGATAAACTCATTTAATGGACGCTGGCTCGGTTTGAAATTCAGGGTCCTTGATCACTATTTAACGTTTTAAAAACTATTGTCTCGTGTATTTTATTGTTTTATTATGGAACAGTTTAAGCAGATCTCCGGCGGACCGAAGGGGCGCTAAGCGGAGCACCATGCTCATAAAGGAACCCATGAGTTGCTTTTCTCATGGTAATCATGCTAGCGGCATTGCTCGTGGGCGTACCAAGTCGCCCAATAATAATTAAATAATAATAATGTTTTTAAAACTTAGAAATTCCTTTTAATTCTCAATCGAAGTATATAAAATTAAAAAGTAAATAATAGTAATGGTAATAATAATAATAATAATAATAATTATTATTATTATTATTATTATTATAATCATCATCATCATTATCATCGTCATCATTGTCATCATCATCATCATCAATACTTGTATACCTGTGGACAACATGGCGGCCAGATTCCAGCTACAATCACAGACAAAACTGAGTTGGGAAGGTTATGTAAATGAACCGCACCAGAGCTGTGTTTCAACCCGATTTTGTTAAAGCGCAAAAGAAATAGTCTCACCTTCTCTTATATAGCCCCACTCCCCCTATTCAATGTTGTAACACAACAATTTCCCACTACAACTGTTCAGTTTTGCACAACATTGAATCAGGGGGTGGGGAGAGAAGCAAAGAACACGTCAAAAGTGCCAACTTGTCTACGATTGTAGTTTTACAGCGTGCATCTTTGATATTGGAAATCCACGTTATAGTCACTTGGCACCTGTCAAAACAAGGTATCCGCTGACCAATATCACGTGACCATATCGCAAGCTCAAATGCTCGGCTGTTTTTTTTTTTTAATTCCCCGCTGACCAAGTAATGGTTTTCGATTGGATCAAGCCATGTTAACTAATTGTAAGAATTAATAACCAGGGAGCTCCGCTTTTAGGCTTGGCTAAATCTATATATCAATGGGAAGTTATCGTCACGATTATTACTGAGTAATTGCCAGTTTCTTCTTTGGAATGATCAAAACGAACACTTGTTTTTTTTTTTTACATATATTTGTTTCGTGGCTTTGTGGAAACGTTTGTGGAAATGGCTCCTACTTTTGTGACCACTTCAAGGTCAATGAAATTACCAAGAATTGTATTCGGGTGAAGTGTGTAGTCTTGTCTTGCTTACTTACTTAATCCTCTTCGTGCGTACCCGCACATAAGGCCGTTACCAGTGAACGCCATTGTTGCTTGTCCTTCGCTGATTTTACCACCTCTCCCCAGCTCCACCCTTTCTCCTTCATCTCCCCTTGAACTGATCGTCTCCATGTCTCCCTGGGTCTTCCTCGCTTTCTTTTTCCATCTGGAGTCCAACGCATAGCCACCCGCGGGATGGCTATCAAGGGCATTCTACAAATATGCCCAATCCATCTCCACCTGCGTTGTTACAGGTCGTACACAGGTCTTCTTTCGTAGTTCATAGTTTGAGATTTTGTTTGGCCAGTAGATCCCCAATATCCTTCTAAGGCATTTATTTTGAAAGACTTCTAGCTTCTGACATACGCTCTTAGTTAATTTCCAATATTCTGCCCCATAGAGTAGAACACTCAGGACGTTTCTTTTGAAGATACGAACCTTTGTTTTAAGACTAATGCTACTGCTTTTCCATATTCTTTTCAATGATGTAAATGCACCTCTTGCTTTGCTGATTCTTACCTTAACCTCTATTTTGGAGTCCCCGTCTATTGTCACTTTGGTTCCAAGATACGTGAACTCCGCTACCTCTTCAATGGCCGTTCCCTTTATATTAATGGACTCTGTGTTACAATAAGAATCGTTCAAGTGTAGCTAGACAACTCCGCCATGGCCGGTCCCAAGCCCGGATGAGAAAGGAGGAGGGTTGGGCGTGGGGCTAGCAAGCCCACCCCATAAAACAGTTGTTCGTATTGACTTCGTTTTGGTTGCGTTCACTTTAAGCTCAATTGACCCTGCATTTCTAGGAGGATTTTCGCTTTGCGTTGGATGTCATTAAGACGGCGTGACAACAGCACGCAAAATAGCTCCGTAAAAGTCCACTTAATTCCTTTGGGTCTTCCTTGAATTGTTTCCCTCATAATCCAGTCTATACTAAGTTTGTCAACTCTTGTTCGTCTTGGAGGATGTTGAAGCGGTTCCTCACTCCAATTTTAAAAGCTTTCTCTACATCAGGGTTCCTCAAGTTTCCTACATCGAACCTCAACAGTCTTTCTTCTCCTCTTCTTGTCTTTCGTAGTTTCAGAGACAATGTAGCCATCACAAGCATGTGATCACTCCTCACATCAGCTCCAAGACGAACTTTAACATCGCGCAGTGAGCGTCTCCATTTCTGATTGATTATGATATGGTCGATTTGTATGACTGTATTGTAATCGGGGGATCTCCAGCTAACTTTGTGTATATCCCTATGTTTGAACAGAGTTCCACCTATAACTAGGTTGGTCTCTTCACACAGCTCAACAAGTCTTTCGCCATTATTGTTCATATATCCATAACCATGCGTACCCATCGTTCTTTCTTTACCAGTGTTATCCATTCCAACTCTAGCATTAAGATCGCCAGTCACTAACAGTATATCATGCTGGGGTGTAGTCCGAATGGCCTCCTTCAATTTATCGTAAAATTCATATTTTATCACCTCCTCCGCATACTCTGTTGGTGCATAACAGACAATCACAGTCATTTTAACGAACTTGGATTTGAAGCTTACCTTGAGGAGCCTATCATTGATCAGCTTCCACTCCAAAATTGTTTTCTCTGCCATCCTGTTGACAATGATGGCAACTCCATCGCTGTAATGGTTATCTGTTCGGCCGGAGAAGAGTATGGTGTGACCTGTAGAAAGCCACCTCCTTCCCGAGTTTATCCATCTTGCCTCACTCACACAGAGAACTTCGATGTTGTAGTTCTTCATTTCTCTTATAACTTGCTTTAGCTTTCCTGTTTGATATAGTGTTCTAACATTCCAGCATCCTATCCTCAGTTTTGATTTAGGATTAATGAGATCCGGTTTCGAGATGCCAGCGCCCGGTTGGGTTTGGCTGTCATCCGTCATCGTCCCCAGATTCTGGGGCTCTTCATTCCTTGCACCATTGACATCTTGTTCTCTGATATTGGTTTCTGTAGCATCAACTGTTTTACGGGGTGGGCTTGCTAGCCCCACGCCCAACCCTCCTGCTTTCTCATCCGGGCTTGAGACCGGCCATCGCGGAGTTGTCTAGCTATACTTTAACGATTCTTATTGTAACACAGGCATCGACTTCTTATTGTACTTAGTTTGATGTCCATGATATATTGCAGGATTGTGTTGTTTCGTCGGTGTTTGACTACTTTTGCCAGTCCGGCCTGTGTATTTTCCTTTTCGATTGTTATGTCCTCGTCTGCTTCCTCTGTCGCTCTTTGATTCTGCATGCTTTGCTCATTTCCTTTCCGGCATCTATCGTTGGATTACCTTACTCTGGTGCTTGGTCGCTTGCTGCGTATCATGATATTCGTTTTTTGGTTCTTCACGAAATACCACACAAGAGGGAGTTTTTCCTATGGCCCTATGTAGTGAGATGTTTTCTTGTATGCTGTTTCATGTCCCTCACTATGCACAAATTCACACCATTTAGTCGGTTTAAGGGAGGGAGGTGTTCTATAAATAATTCTACTAGAGAAAGGCCAAGTATGGAAGACAGCAGCTCCCCTCGATGGGCTCCTGGTTGTGCATGTTATAGAGATTTCTCATGTTTTTTTTCTTGAATTCTCCTCCGTTGTCCCTAAGCAGCGTTTTCGGAAATCGAAACATGTAAAGCTGTGACCACTGGAGTACTATGTTTTCCTGTGAGAGGACTGATCCACGACCACTTTGTAAAGTGATCAGAAACATGAAAAAGCCATGTGTGTGGTGTTCTTGACAATGACATGTCAAGCTTTGAAGTCAATTAAAGAGATTTCTTCTTGATTCACGAAGCCGTCTGTATTAATTGGATAATTGATTGCTTTGTTTTGGTGGTCGGCTGTTGTACTGGTCTGTTGCTGGAGGAGGCTGCACATTCTAACAAACAAGTGGAGAACCCTCTACGTCATGCCTGAATAACCTTTTCTGGTGTAGGCTCTGTCTTGTGCCTTCCTCGAATTAGAAAGGGTTTTAGATATTCTCGTCTTCAAGACCACATATTTGGTTGCTGGTCGAGTCTTTTTTCGTCATTGGCAGGCACTCGCCAGTTAATTTCTTGTCCATGATTCGGCGCTTGTCTTGCCGGTCAATGCTAAGAGCGTTAGTTTCGCCTTTACTGTTTGCCTCTTCCATCCATTTATATGCTTTCTTCGTAAAAGTAGTCCTCGATGTAGATTTCTACTGGGCTGGACTTGGTTAAGAGTTTGATTTCAGTTCTTCAAGCTCTGGCATGGGGTATACTTTCATATACCGGAATTAAAGGGCGGAGGACAAAACAACCATTGCTATTCCGATTATGCCTTGCTAATTAGGTATTGTTATGTTCGCTTTGTTCTTTTGTTTTATGGACATTAATTAGGTCGGATCCGGTATATGAAAGACCAGCTAAGCTCTACTAATCAGTGCATGGATTCACAATGTTTTCATATCAGAAAGGGCGGTAATGGGCTGTGTTAAGGTCAGATTTCCGACCTTTTCTTTGCTTTGTTTTAACCCCCTCCCCTCTCCCAAAAATACAACGCCCCCTTTTAACCACACCCCTTAAAGGAAATCGTTTTTCAGACTGTTCGGTCGACCAACGAATTTAAACTAGGTAGAGTACATATTCAACCTACACCCTTGGACAAAATTGTTGACACACTTTGCAAACCTTGCCCTCCCACAATGTTGATCTGGCAAATGGGCTCAGAAACTCGCGTGCAAACAAGATTGTAAGGGGGAAGTAAGCCGCAGAAGCTTCAGCTTTGTGTAGGCCTGTTGCAAGGAATTTGGGTAGAGACTCTAGGTAAAATGCGAATTACACATTTAACCCAGAGAAAAACGGGTTCAACCTGAGACCGTATATAACCATCAACGTATAGTTACGTGTAATTAATGGGGTGCCTATTGAAAGGAGTGTGACAATACAGTTAGTCTTCGACACCTAGAGAAGAAGGAAGTACCTTGTAGTTCAGCTTCATTTGTTTGGGGAGCATTCTCACTTTGTTCTCCTTCTTCAGCGCTTTCTTTTCCTCCTCTCATCTTAATATTGCAATCACCAACAATACCTTGAGAATCAGAAACAACCTGTGTTGAAAGGATGCGACGCAACTAATTAATTAATCAAAGTTGATGCAATTTCAAAGTTCCCTAGAAACCTCCAAGGAATACCTATTTCATGGAGTGGAATACAAACTTCGAGGTCAACGCGTTCAACAGCTGTTCGGGAATATCGACTTTCTGGACATAAGTGTATGCAGCCGCCAAAATCTCTGTTGTCTGGCTATTTATAATTTAATTTATTCGTACTCAACTCTGTACAGTCTTCAGGTTAAAAAAAAAAAATTTGAAAATTTCACTATTTCTTGTTAGTCAAGAATTATTTGAAAGAAAGCTTGTTGTTCACTTTTTTGCTTTCTCATTCAAGGAAAAGGTTCTTCGAAAAAGGGTTTGCTCCTGAACTCCGGTGAGAAATTTGTTTAGTTGCGTATTATGGGTTTTCCACACAGAGTGTTGCTTGTTTGAATGCACGGTATGAAATAGGAAGATGTGTTTTTTGCCTCTAATAGCAATCATGTTGTTTGTTTCAATAAAAAGTTTTGGATGGTAAAGGTTTCTGTGAGATTTTCTTCTGCCTTTGTGGATTCATCTTTTCGTATAAATATTAACTACTTTGCATATGTGGATTGAACTTTGATATGGGAGCAGTTTTCATAACGATGACAGGAATTCTTGTGTAAAATGAAGTTTATTTGGGAAGCCAATAATTTTCCTTAAGCTTATATAAAATAATAGCAAATATGTTGTTTGTTTCAATAAAAATTTTGGCTAGAAAGGATTTTGTGAGATTTTCTGCCTAACTAATTTCCATACGTAGGTTGAAATTTGATACGCGAGCAGTTTTCATAAAGATGACAGCAATTTTCTGGCAAATGATTAATGGGTAGGCATAGTTTTAAACGTCAGAAAAATATTTGTTTTGTCATTCTCTTGTAAAATGAAGTTTATTTGAGAAGCCCTCAATATTTCTTTGAGTGGTTCCTGGTTAACCCAATTTATTAAAATTGCTACGAATTACTATTGCGAAGATTGTTTACAGTACTCATTAACACTAAGATTTTTCAGCAATTTGATCTAACCCAAAATCATTCAGATGGTAAAAAACTTCATATCTCTTATCCATTTCCTTCGCTGTTGTGTTTGTCAGCATTATGATTTGCGATGAATCAGGTTCACGTGTTCGCAAGTTTGCTTTCGCATCTTTTAGACATTTAGATTTTCAATTACAAACTCTGTTTTGATTGGCTACTCAGCCTCATTGTGTAAACAGTTCACCCTGAAGTCAAAATAGATACGTTGCTGAGGAAACGAAACAAAAAATAAGTAGTGTTTCGTTTCCGGACTGAACAGCTCCAGGGATGATTAGAATGTCAGTTACATTAGGGGACAGTTTAGCTGTTGCTCATGTAATGTAACTCATTCTAATTCCGCGCTTCCTTCCGTTTCTTTTCGTTGTGGCAAAAACTGCGCTACCTGTCCTTACATTTTCCATGGACTAACCAACTACACATTTCTCTACTGCGAAACACGCTCCATTAATTCCCAGATAACTTGCGAGACTAAAAACCTTATCTTCATGATTTTATGTAACAGATATCATCTCAAGTACATAGGAGAAACTAGACGAAGTTTAAAAGACCGTTTTCATGAACACCGCCGCACTTTAGATAACACTAACACCAGATCCAAAACATTAAAAAAAAACAAAAAAAAAAAACATGAATATCTAAGTTCTTTTTCTTCACGTTCTCAAGAGGACATATTAGTGGATAGAGTCTGTATAAATAAGATCTCGAGGCTAATATACTTTCTATATGAAGTGTCTAATTAAAGCATCCACTATTAATTAACATTTTTCATGATGAAAAAAATTATAGTAAGCTTACTTGGGAAAATGTTTGAATTCAAAACAAAGCGGAAAACAGCTTAGACTCGTTTCTATGCGAGGCCTTTTTCGGTAAAAAGGCAAAATCAAGCTTGGTAAACACTGTTTCCATGTTCAGGGCGTAATTTTCATCTAAAAAGCCATGTTAACCAATTTTTCCTCGAGTTTGCCGACAGAAGTTAAAATAGCCGGCTTACTAGAAAATTTTCCTACTCTACTAGGCTTTTATTTTGACTTTTTTATTTTCGGAATTTCTCCTTGGAAAATCCACTTTCAGCGCCTTCAATACCACCCAACTCAGTGCCCTCTGTTTCCGCCAAGCAACCCAGTTTACACGGAGCGTCTAGTTTTGTCATGTAATACGACGATCATTCTATTTTTGTTTTCAAGCTGCGCTATATTATTTCACCTCCTATTATTTTTCTCTCTGAACATAACATTGTGCTTTCTTTCTTAATGATTTGTTTGTTGCATTTAGGACTAAGTTTAAGTTACGTTTCTATATATCGATGTATAGGTTATATACACAGTTTAGATAGCCGACTGCACTCTAGTTTTGTTGTGTGTTACTTTTGTGTTCGACGTGTCTTTAATCGTTGTTAATTTGGCTTCTTACTTTCCTTCGCTTTTATGATTATTGAGGAAGCCATTACTCTTTTTATCATATCATTTCCTTTTGTTGTTGGTTAACATGTTGTTAATCCACCCTTTTCACCACAATGTCTATTGTAGTACTCTGTCATGACACTCCTTGAAGTGACAATTGTCAATGAGTGTAGATCTTGCCTCCTTGGCCGCTTGCCTAAATTCTAAATAATCTAAGCGTCCTTTTCTTGATCTTATTATTTTCTTCGCATATTCTAAATTTTCTCTCAGGCCGAGCTTTGAGACAAGCTGTTGATAGTTTCCCCCTCTAATGTCAGTGATATCAGCCTATATCGTTGACTGAAATCATGCAAGAGAGACCTTTAGAACTGAGAATACGTCAAATAATTTTCATTTCAATTTTTGACACTCAATCTCAGATGTATCCAGGCGATGTTTTTTACCTAAAAATGGTCAAAAATCAACGGAATCCACATCAATTATTTGTCGCGGTCACTAAATGTACAATAATCCATCGTGTTTTCCTACGTTTCAGCTTCTCAAATTGTGACCTTTTCCAATTCATCCGATTGCAGAAATGTGATGCCACCAGTTCAATCAATTACACAAATAGCATTGAAAATGTCGATCTACAGTTCAGAATGTTGTACAGTCTCTCCCTTTTTTTTTCTCACTCACTCCGTTCTCCCCCCCCCCCCCCCCCCTCCCCCCTCCTATGCAATTTGAATTTGAGCTTTGATCGGAAACAAAAATACTTTGGACTCTTCTCTGCTTTTCATGGGATTAAATGAGATGTGACAGAGCATGAACACGCTGGCATATAGACTAAAGGGTAAAGATACCAATAAAACAATGGCACGGAACAGGTTGTTGGTGACAATGATAAATTCGACTTGATTGTAACATTTGGCATTTGTGATCAAATTGTGCTGTTTTGGGTGCCGTGTCAATAGCGACATCTATAAAGGAACCATGGAATAAGTTGTACCTTATTAATTTGTGGAGTTGGAATCTTGCCGAATGTCATTTGGGTCCTTTTCACAAAGCTTCAAAAACAACGATTTCCATCAGCCTCACGTTCTGGAGGTTGTAATCTCTTCGTACAAGCTCAGTCATGTAGCCGCTAAAATCCTCCATTATATGATTGTTGTGGGAGACGATGAATCAACATTTTGTAAGGGGAGAGAAACTATACGGGTCAAAGATGGCTTCATTTCTATGGGCAGCCGTCACCGCCAAAAATACAAGCCTAGTTAATGGTTAAGAATAAACCGGAATGGTTTAATTGTCCTTTGTAAAACGGTTTATCAGAATTTGAAACGATGTATTTACAAGACAAATGGACAAGTCGCCGTTAGTGAAATGAAATAAACAAACATTAAATGGTTTAGACAATTCAGAAACTGTGTAGATACCCTTTGTGAATTGATTCAGTGAAAACACGAGCGGTTAAGTGCTTAATGAATGGATCAGTCACCTTATGCAATCATTGCAGTTAACACAGAATTGGTCAGTGCCAAAGACCACCGGTGCAATTATCCTTGTCAAAATGACAAAGTCAAGTCTTGAATGGATCAGCGTCCTTTGACATGATTTGCAGTGAAACGGCAAACGGTGCAGCTTACCGTACATTGGTTCAGTGATGTGACAAACGGTTCAGAGCAGTTTGAAATGGCTTATTTTATCTGCAAATGGTTAATCGTGAACCGCAATGGTCTAGCATAACATTGATCGGTTTATCATAATGTCAAACGGTTTAGTGTTACCCCAAATGGCTTAGCGTGACGACAAATGGTTTAGTAGAAAGCGAAATGGTTTAGTGTTGCAGCAAATGGTTTGCACAAAAGTGAAATGGACAAGTCAAGATTGAAATGGAATAGTCAATGTGGGGTCTTACGTCACAACCCATACGTCATTCAGATAAATATTGGCGCGAATTTGCACCAACGAGGTTCGTACCGCGAAGTGCACAAGTCGGATCGGGAACAGGTTATTTCTACCAGTACCGCCTCGTTTATTCGACTCAGAGATCCTTATTCCGGTAAGAATCCTTCTTTGTTTTTGCCTAATTTAGCTGGATTGGTAATCTTTCTACTCTGATCATTTTGCCTTGATATCGACAAGTTATATACATGAATGTATATCACAGCAAAGTAAGCACAGGAAACATGGGCAGGCCGTGTTTTTCTTTGTCTTCAACTGTACGCTAGTTAGCCACTGACAATCACTTTCTGAAAATGCGAGTTTCTGTAGAAACCTGAGCATATTTCTCTATCGTTTCAAGACTTTCCTTGAACCTCTGAGTTAAAGTTAAATACACTTGCTACCCGTTACTCATAAACAGCTTCCATGTCTTAAAACAATCAATCGCCTTATCACGGATGCTCTGTTTCAAAGTGTCAGGTAGCTGTCTCGTCCAACGATTCCTTTTAACAGCATTTTTGTAAATCCTTCTGTTTCAGGTTACACTTTTTATTGAGTTCCATACATTCGAATAACTAAGGATTAATCATGGTAAGCATTTTTTTTCCCTCTGCAATTTAAATACCCTTCAATAGCCAGTTAAAACATGAAGAAGATGAAAGAGGATAAAAGAAGAATTGTAAACTGTTCGACATTAACTTTAAGTACTGAACACGAGGCCTGATAACAGCACTAAAAGATTGGCCTCGTGTTCAGTACTTAAAGTTAATGTCGAACAGTTTACAATTCTTCTTTTATCCTCTTTCATCTTCTTCATGTTTTAACTGGCTATTGAAGGGTATTTAAATTGCAGAGGGAAAAAAAATGCTTACCATGATTAATCCTTAGTTATTCGAATGTATGGAACTCAATAAAAAGTGTAACCTGAAACAGAAGGATTTACAAAAATGCTGTTAAAAGGAATCGTTGGACGAGACAGCTACCTGACACTTTGAAACAGAGCATCCGTGATAAGGCGTTTGATTGTTTTAAGACATGGAAGCTGTTTATGAGTAACGGGTAGCAAGTGTATTTAACTTTAACTTAGAGGTTCAAGGAAAGTCTTGAAACGATAGAGAAATATGCTCAGGTTTCTACAGAAACTCGCATTTTCAGAGATTGATTGTCAGTGGGTAACTAACGTACAGTTGAAGACAAAGAAAAACACGGCCTGCCCATGTTTCCTGTGCTTACTTTGCTTTGATATACATTCATGAATATAACTTGCCGATATCACGGCAAAATGATCAGAGTAGAAAAATTACCAATCCAGCTAAATTAGGAAAAAACAAAGAAAGATTCTTACCAGAATAAGGATCTCTGAGTCGAATAAACAAGGCGGTACTAGTAGAAATAACCTGTTCCCGATCCGACTTGTGCACTTCGCGGTACGAACCTCGTTGGGGCAAATTCGCGCCAATATTTATCTGAATGACGTATGGGTTGTGACGTAAGACCCTATGGGGCGCCAAATGTAAAAATATTATTTAAGTACTTTCCCCCTATATTTTGTGTTATTTATAGATAACACATTCAACTACCTTTGCGATTTATAAATCACAAGGTTACGAACTTCGCGATTTATAAATCGCAAAGTTACCAACTTTGCGATTTATAAATCGCAAGGTTACGAACTTTGCGATTTATAAATCGCAAGATTACAAACTTTGCGATTTATAAATCGCAAGGTTATCAACTTTGTGATTTATAAATCGCACAGTTGGTAACCTTGCGATTTATAAATCACAAAGTTCGTAATCTTGCGATTTATAAATCACAAAGTGTGATTTATAAATCGCACTTTTTGCGATTTAATAATATAACCGCAAACACATGAAATTCATGCCGCGGGCTCGTGGTCCAATGTTTTGATTTTTTTGGTTCAAGACAAAACTTGTCAAGACCGCTCTCCTCAGCCGTCTCAGGAACAATTTCTGATGCATTAAGTGAGGTAAGGATAGGTTTTATTTTCTTCATCAATTTTATTTCGATTTATGGCGAATCGGTCTGAATTGTAAGCTTCGTTTTATTGCCATGTTTTCAATTTGCAGAGCTCGAGATTACAGCATCTTTAACGTAGCGCATCCATCCCACCAACCGCTCCTTCTCAGGTTTGAACGATTTCATCTAGCTTCATCTTTACCTGTGTCGTTGCGAGTTATCATTAACGAATGAGAGAAGTGATCCTGGGACTTCGGTTGACAATTTAAGCAACCATTTTTGCTAGACACCTGAAAAATACAGGTCGCTCTAAGACTCTAACGGAAGTCGAACACACGACCTCTGCGATGCCGATGCAATGCTCTACCAACTGAACTATGAATCTTTGAAGCAGAATTCTTCAGAGCAGGTCAATTTATTGGGCTCATTTCTTTCCGTGAAGGAGTCAATCAATGAAATGAGTCTCTATTAACATTAGCAGAAATTCCATCAGTGCCAAGATGCAAAAGATGCTGACAAGTGCATATTATATTACATCATTTCGCTCGCAAAAGTGTCTATGTCGGACGCAAGTATGAAATTCAGGACAAAATGATTTTCATCCTACTTTTTCGAGCTCGGCAAATTAAAAAAAGAAGCTTACAATTCAGACCGATTCGCCATAAATCGAAATAAAATTGATGAGGAAAATAAAACCTATCCTTACCTCACTTTTCTGTCATGATTCCTGAGCACTTAATGCATCAGAAATTGTTCGTGAGACAGCTGAGGAGAGCAGTCTTGTCAAGTTTTGTCTTGAACCAAAAAATCAAAACATTGGACCATGAGCCCGCGGCATGAATTTCATGTGTTTGCGGTTATATTATTAAATCGCAAAAGTGCGACTTTGTGATTTATAAATCGCAATGTGCGATTTATAAATCACACTTTGTGATTTATAAATCGCAAGATTACGAACTTTGTGATTTATAAATCGCAAAGTTACCAACCGTGCGATTTATAAATTACAAAGTTGATAACCTTGCGATTTATAAATCGCAAAGTTAGTAACCTTGCGATTTATAAATCGCAAAGTTCGTAATCTTGCGATTTATAAATCGCAAGATTACAAACTTTGCGATTTATAAATCGCGAAGTTCGTAACCTTGTGATTTATAAATCGCAAAGGTAGTTGAATGTGTTATTTATAAATAACACAAAATATAGGGGGAAAGTACTTAAATAATATTTTTACATTTGGCGCCCCATAAGACCCCACATTGACTATTCCATTTCAATCTTGACTTGTCCATTTCACTTTTGTGCAAACCATTTGCTGCAACACTAAACCATTTCGCTTTCTACTAAACCATTTGTCGTCACGCTAAGCCATTTGGGGTAACACTAAACCGTTTGACATTATGATAAACCGATCAATGTTATGCTAGACTATTGCGGTTCACGATTAACCATTTGCAGATAAAATAAGCCATTTCAAACTGCTCTGAACCGTTTGTCACATCACTGAACCAATGTACGGTAAGCTGCACCGTTTGCCGTTTCACTGCAAATCATGTCAAAGGACGCTGATCCATTCAAGACTTGACTTTGTCATTTTGACAAGGATAATTGCACCGGTGGTCTTTGGCACTGACCAATTCTGTGTTAACTGCAATGATTGCATAAGGTGACTGATCCATTTCATTAAGCACTTAACCGCTCGTGTTTTCACTGAATCAATTCACAAAGGGTATCTACACAGTTTCTGAATTGTCTAAACCATTTAATGTTTGTTTATTTCATTTCACTAACGGCGACTTGTCCATTTGTCTTGTAAATACATCGTTTCAAATTCTGATAAACCGTTTTACAAAGGACAATTAAACCATTCCGGTTTATTCTTAACCATTAACTAGGCTTGTATTTTTGGCGGTGACGGCTGCCCATACATTTCATTTGACGCCTTTTCACTAATTCTCATTCAATTAAACTTCAAACTATCCCGAGTCGAACAATTCTGGTGTTCTTCAAGGTTTTATCGTACTCTTGACAGTAAAATGTCTCCTTGATTTAGCTCAGTAATGATCATCTTCGTCAAATTCAATGCCTTCTCGATGAAGTTAAACCTCAGAATTTATTGTATACCGCACCAACACTCATTCCAGCCATTGTAATGTCTGATGAGTACTCGACAATTGTATACTACACTTGGCCGATTGTCATTTGAATGCTTTTTGTACGAAGCAGTTTGTTATATTCCGCTCCATAAAACGGCAATCAAAGATGATTTCCACGAAACCTTACCATGCCAGCAGAGGCCATTCGATCTTTCTAGATGAGTCCGTCTAGGAAGAAAGAACAGGGGCACCCAACGGAACGTTTCGTTAAGGCCTGTGCTTGCAGGGTAATTTAAACAACAAAGTCTGACGCGAAATAGCTAGAGGTTTTAGGAAGACCATCTGTAATAGTTGTAGCGTGGCCTTTATGCTTAAAAGTGAATACAGAAATGGCAAATAAAGCACCTACCGAATTCTGTAGAAGCAAAGACCACTGAGGGACAACGCAGTCAGAATGGCTTACGGGCGACTTGCGCACTGATTTTTTAGGCACGTGCTGTTCATGGGATTGAGTTAAAAGTAGCTTTTCTTGTCACGCTAGTTGCAGTTTGGTAGTCTACTCTTTCGATTAATACTAAATGCAGAGTTTCAAACATATTTACATATAAGGTACACCATTGAAAGCCTTTTTAAGAATCAATCCACACGGTCGAGAGATTCTTTCGCTTGGACTTTGGCTTTGGAATTCGATGCCGAAACCAAAGCATATTAGTAAGAATAAACACCCAAAAGATGTCTTCTTTCAGCCGTTTTCTCTCGCACCAGGAGGTTACAATTTCGTTGTAATTTGTTGTTGCGAAAGCCTTGTTTGAGTGTATGACGATTTTACAGGGATTTTCGATACCTTTTGTAAAAGATAGAGGCACCGGGCCGTTAAATATTTTATTTTAAACATCAGATTGGCCATGTGAAATTACCTCATGCTGGGAATTTAATTGAGTCCAGCCAAGCTAATTCCTCAAGTGAGTTTCCCCATATGGTTTAGAGTACGGGGCACCAGTAATTATTCTAACCGCTCTGTTCTGAAGCTTTTGGAAACTTAATTGCTTACAGTGTCACCTACTGAATCCCACAAAATACAATAGAACTAATATATGGTTCAATAATTGACCTGTAAAAAATCAAGAAGCTTCTCGCTTTTTAGAAAGGGTTTAGGTTTTATCAGTATTCTTAAATTTGAGATCACTTTGTACATTACTCTTTTAATTGCAGGTGGGCATCGCTCGTCTGGTTCTTATCATTATTGACACCCAAATATTTAGTCAAATCCACTCAGTTGCCATCAGTATTGGACAAGGAGAGTTGTAGGTTACCTTCACTGAGAGCGGCGATTCTTGTCTAGACCCGATTAACATAATCTGTCTTTAACAAATTAAGAATAAGTTTGTTCACATAAGAGCCAGGCGGCAATTTCTTTAAGATCCTCATTCATTTGGCTGAGGTTCCACTAGCCCTTGACACCGGCGTCCCAACTGCTGTTATCACCAGTGTAACACTAGATCAAGTTGTGTTAGTTTACACTTGACGTAGTTAACACCAGTTGTTAATGCAACCTCCAGGTTAGCATCAAACTTGGGTCCGCTGAATGATTGCTCGGTCCTAATAGATCACATTGCACCACCTGAAAAGCACCTATGGGGAGCGTTCAATTAAGTATGCATGTAGGTATGTTGTAAACATGCTTTGATTTTGCTGCGTTGCGTTGGCAACAAACTCTGACAATGATCTTAGGAAATTTGAAACAGCTGGATACCGTTGTAACACCGTTGTTACACCTCAGCTTTGTCTTGCACAACTGGTAGATTGCAACTCGCGAATGTTAGACCATGTTAGGCTCGTGTCGTCCGCAAACATTCGCGCTACTCCGTAATCCAAGCAATTGGGCAACTAGAATGGAGTGACTCTTGGGGTACCCCACAGGTGATCATATAGAGAGGACTCCTTTAACACAACACACTTTGTACACCTACATACATATTGAGCCTCCCCAAAGGGGCTTTTCAGGAACAATAATTATTATAAAATAATATTTTACATAATTATTTAAATTATTTACAAGATTAAAATAACTAATCATCACTATCAATTACATAACTATTCATCACAATATCAATTACTTCCTAAAAAATCCCTTAGCAGTTTGTTCCTCAAACGCTTCTTAAAGATTATTTCGTTGCAACAAAGTTTTAAATTCGATTCCAAGGAATTCCAGATGCTAACAGTTCGGTAATAAATAGTTCTCTGTCCAGAGGCAGTTTTAAAAAGAGGGATATTTAAAGATTGGGAACTCATGGTTGTATATCTATTTACATCAGAACGTTTGGTGAAAATAGTGCTCAGGTATTCAGGGGCACGACAATTCATACACTGATTTAAAAGCCAAAATGGTATTTCGATAGTAAAGCTGACTGGATACTGGAAGCCAGCCACTTAAGGCGTTTTAGTTCAGGCGTAACATGATCATATCTCCGAATTCCACTTACTATTCTACACGCAAAGTTTTGTACCGATTGTAGTTTGTCGATATTTAACTTCGAGCAGTTGGCCCACACGTTCGAACAATAAAACAATTTGATAAAAACTAAGGCATTAATAACTATCAAAAGGGTCTTTCTGTCGAATGCATATTTGACGCGGTTAATCTGCCCGAGAGAAGACATGCATGACGAAACGGTCTTAATAATGTGATTGTTGTGCGATAAATGAGGATCCAATAACACTCCCAGGTCCTCTGCAATTTCACTAGGTGATTAATCCTTCCCTATTATCGATAGGGTGATATCTTGAAGCTTGGGTAGCATTTTTCTGGTACCAAACACCTTAATTTTGGATTTATCAGGATTTAGCGGTAAATAGTTTCCGAAGCACCATGGCCAGTTACACACTTTACATAAATCTTCATTCATTTCTGCCACGGCAATGCCTTTGTTCTGAAGCTTGAAGGAGACTTGAAGCTTTGTATCATCTACGTAGCTAAGGGAAATGCATTTCTGTGGAACAGCAGGAAGGTCGTTTACATAAACGCTAAAAAGGAGTGGGGGCAGGATCTACCTAGTGGGACACCACTACTTAGTGGCAGGGACTCGGACAACGTAGAGTTTATGAAACCACTGGAGACAGGTGTTAGAGGCTTCAACATCCTTCAACTTAAGTAACAGAATTTCATGACTGATGCTATCGAATGCCTTGCTCATATCCAATAACACCATTGCCGTCAGTTCACTTTTATCAAAGCTGCTAAGAATTGTATCCGTAGATTTACACCTGTTAAATTATTTTGCTATGCCCTGTCCAGTGGACCCTCATCAGGTAAAATGCAACAAGGACCTTGTCAGTTTAAAATCTTTTTATCAGACAGGCAAATGAGAACTGATAAGCATTTTATAGTGGTGTGTCAGATTTTCCCAACGAGTTTTGTCCTAGGTTCGATTCGGGAAATGAGCCAGCGCTCACTCCCGAAATCAGCGGCAGAAATTGAGCCTAGTTTTGTCCAAGGTTGTAGGCAGTAGCCTCTGCCCTACTATCGAAGCCTAAGCTAAAGCTCTAATGAGGATGAATCGACCTCTTCTTCGGGGAATGCCACAGGTCAGATGTCACAGGTCATTGTTTTACCAATACAGAAAGTATCGTAAACATTCATAAAAGTTAACCTTAGGCCTAATTAGGCCTAAACAAATGTTTTTAGGCCTAAGGTTAGCCTTTATGAATGTTTAGGATACTTTCTGTATTGCCGGGGACATTGTGTTGTGTTCTTGGGAAAGACACTTTACTCCCTCGGTGCCTCTCTCCACCCTGGAGTATAAATGGGTACCAGCGAAGAGCTGGGGGTAACCCTGCGATTGACTAGCATCCCATCCAGGGTGGAGTAGAAATACTCCTAGTCGCTTCATGCTACAGAAACCGGGGATAAGCTCCGGCCAGATGGGCCACTAGGCCTATAAGCTGACTTTACCCTGTATTGATAAAACAATGACCTGTCACCTGTGACCTGTAAAAAATACCAGCCGTCTCGTCTCAGGATGTCAAATCCTCCCCTATTGCATAATTTCGGATAAGTTTCTTCCAATTTTGCTTTCACCTCTGCAGAATTGGCTTTCGTGTTGAAATACACCTTTTTTCGGCCCAAACCAGCCAACTGAAGAATGCGTTTCATCGATATTGTCAGTGCCACCACCTGCAACCTACCGGCTAAACAGAAAAACTCATGTGTCCAGGTCTCACGTTTGAAATATACCTTGCTCTTGCTCAACTTTGCCTTCTCTTTGCTGGAGGCTGTGAACACTTGAGATTGCGGAAGGTGTGAGTCGTTGTGAATAGGGGGCAAAAAGAGCTTGGAAGTTCTCTAATTCCCTTCTTGATTGCCCAGAATCTACGTCATGGTCTCGACGAGGTAGGGGTGCACGTGGGGCATTTTGATTTGAACTTGATGGAGCGAATTGAACGCAATCCTCAGTGCCTTGTTGATTTCTTTGCAGGTTTAAGCTCAGAATGGATTACTGGAATAATGCTGGAATAATGCTGCCTTCTCCATCCTCCGCCATGTTGGTGGTGGAATACATTAGATTTTGGCGGGAAGTAAATTATCCCAATGAGGAGTGATGCCCAGTCCTACTCGGTTTTGCTTCAAAAACGGGCCACTGAGTGCTATGCCGGACGAATGTTTCCATGTCGTAATTGCAAATCGTAAAACCACAATTCAGTTTCGAATGCCATAACTGGATGTCTGAATAGCGCGAGTCCATAACCGAATTGTGTATCCTGCGAATGTGAATCGAGTTGCACACTTCACAATTCGAATGATAAAACTGCAAGGCAAACTTGCACAATTGAAATGATTCCTCTAATGTAAAAACTACATCTCTGAATTGCAGAATTGAATTTTGAAATGTCAAGACTGCATGTTTGAACTGTACAATTGAATATTGATGTGTCAAAACTGCATATTTGAATTTGACGGAAATCACACTCCATACTCCTGAACGCATGGCCTGTTTTGTAGACGTTTTAGCTTCGTTTAAATTTTCTTAGAACAACCTAACAGAGGAATACACCCGTAATTCATTAGTGCATATGCAGTATGCTTATAAATTGACAAAATAGGTAAAAACCAGAAGATTTTGTTTAATATCCTTAAGTCTACGCACATATTCGTTGGCAGATCAATGTCAAATGGCTTTGCTATGCTATATTGTGGTCTATACATCAATCAACGTATTTAAACATTCACACATACGCACTGTAAACAGTGTGGATAAACTTGAACTTGACCTTGAACTTAAATTTGTGGTTTTTTTGAGTACATGTCAACGTCCGTAGTCGGCTATGACGTCACGTGTAAACGATCTATAGACTGTGTTCAATGACTCGATTGGTGCCCCTTGGAGGGTGGACGAGATATCACCTACGGATTGAGGACGAGCGCGCTTCGGAAAGCAAACCTGAAAGCTCCCGTCATTTAGAATCGTATTTGCAAACTGCGAGTATTTGCCAATTGTTGGGAAATTTCGAAGGGCACGGCAAAATGTTGAGTGATTTTCCAAAAGCACCAATCATCTGGACGAAATCTTGCTTAGCTGGTGTTGTTCCTTAAATAAGGGCTTACAACAGGAAAATAATGCCCAAACGTTTGGTTGGTCCAACCTACAATAGAATAAACTAAGGGACTACCTCAGTTGGGTCCTAAATAGGTCGTACAATTTAGTTAACACCCGAAATAGTCGGAAATTGTAAACTGCCCGAGAGTGTGTCTTATACAAAAGATAGACATGATCCTCCTACTTATCTGGACAATTTAAACAATTTTCTATTATTAAACACCAGAAAAATTCAGGCGCCTTCAACGTGATTCGAAACCATGAGGTCATGGCTTCGAGTCCCGTTGAAGTCACGTGAAAGTTTTCTGGTGTCAAAAAAATTAAAAAAAGAATTGCTGAAATTGTCCAGACAAGTGAGGGCTACTTCTCCTTTTCATCTGTTACCCGCACTGCAAATATATCCATTTATTTAATTCATTTAATGTTACCTCTCATTTTTTATCATTAGAAAATGAAGTGACTCCCCAAGGTGTTAGCGGGAATCAATTGACGGCTTCTTCTACAAGAGTATATACCTCTCCTTCATGTCCATATTCAAAAACTTATTACTACCCTTCTTACGCATCGCTGGGATACACTGGAGGCACTAGAGGGTGGATGTCCTCGACAAATAATATTGGCTCCGAATATTTGGAGGTGGGGATTCGATTCTGACTTTTACCTCATTTTTGCCGGTCTGCATTGCTCTTTGCCATCCGGGAAATTCGTTTTGTTTTCATCCTCGGTACAAATTCCCTTTGAAATGCTAACAAAACAGTTATCCCATTTCAGGAACCGAATCGAAAAGAACAACTTAGGAGGTGTTTTCATGACACCGGGTACGTGACTTTCGTCCCGGAGCGAGTTGACTCCGGTTCCCTGTTGTGGCTTTGCGCTCGTTTACATGGTATGTCGCACCGGAGCGAGTAATAGAGACGAGAGTTTACTCCGGTTTCTGTATCGGAGCGCGAGCGAGAATTTCATTCCGGTACCAAAAATCTCGCAACAGTGTCTCGTAAAGGAGGAATAACTACTAGTTTCGGGTATGAACTTTGACCTCTGGGTGGACTGGAACGGGTGGCGCATGCGTGAATTTCGTTAATCTAAAATGGAATTTATTTAATCAACGTTACGTGTGCCTTCATGTAAACACGATATGTTATAAAGTAAGCATCATGTAGACACGATAAGAAATCAAGTAGTCATCCGGAAGGGAACTCGCGCAGAGGGAGTTTTCTCATTTAAACAGCCTCTAATAGCCCTTGCTTAAGTGATTGTTTTCTCAACTCTACAATCCTGGACAAAACTAATTGACACCTTCCTCAAGTTTCATCCTTTTGGACAATAACTACACACAAAAGCACGACGATACCTCCTCCCAAAGAAATGTTCTTTCACAAATAACCTTGCTATCCCTCAATATTAGGGAGTTTACGAACGGACAACGGCAACACCAATAAAAACGTCTCTTCAAAATATAACTTAGTGCCATCGCAAGTATTTCGCGATATTTTCGTATCTCGGCTTGTTCACGTTGTACAATACGGACGAAATATCCTGTAACTGGATGAGTACGATGCGTTTTAAAGTAAAAATAATAAACATGATACATCTCTAATTCTCTCTGTATTAAAGGAAAGAAATATGTAAGCTTCAAGCCTCTAACGTTTTTTCCTTTAATCCGAGTCCAAGTGACCCAAATTTTCATTTTTTCATTTTTTCAAACTCGACTTTGATGTCCTACGCCCACACACCTGCTGTGGACAGCCGTAACGTGGAAGAAAATTAAAAGGTGCGCGACATATAAGGTTTCCAGAGCTTTTCCCTTCGCATCCAAAAAAAGAGGTAAACCCTTCAAGCGAGAGTTTCACAAATTATCGCTTTGCTGTCTTGAATAACTTTAATTGACTTCTATTTCCGGAAAATACGAACCCTTGACTTCTTGATTTGCCATCAGAATTAAAGAGTTACACAAGGTGAAAATACCCCCAAAAACAAGACCTGAAATACCCACCTCACCAACTTCTCAGAAAACTCTGTGCGTGTTGTCATGTTTCCGGCACGCAAAACATAGCAGTAAAAAACTTAATTCAAGACTAATAATTGCTACTCGCCTCCTTGGGAAAGGCAAATAACTTCTGGCTCAAACAAAATGTAGGTAATTTAAGTATAATCCATCACTAATCTGTTAGCCTGCGTTGCAGCCGGATGCGTCACGAAATCCCGGTGTATACCGGCGGTTTTGTCTGTCTGTGACGCAGGCTATAATCTGTCAGAGTATTTTCGTACTTTATGTCTTTAGAATTCGTCTCCAGTGACACGGATTTCCTGTTTTTTCATGATGTTTACTTAATTTCCAGGAGAATGGCGAAGTGAAGACGTTTACCGGAAGTAAAGGTGTAAATACAGTCAAGCGAAATACTCTTCCAGCTGAAATTTACACAAAAGCTATCCGTTTCTATCCAAGGAGCTTCAATGTACGAATTGCTCTTCGAGTCGATCTGTATAGCTATCATAAAGGTAAACGTCATCACATGTTTGAATACAACACAAGCCCTGACATTTACCGGCTTATTGTAATTTGCATCTCGAAACGAAATATCGCCTGATGCCGGAATATTGAAGATAAGAAGGGTACTAATATCTCGGGCATCTTAAAACGAACCCTCAAAGCGCTCATGGTAGTTCGTGGCATGGATGAACAGTCAGTCCAAGACCGTCCAAGAGTTACAAATGTGGCCGCAAATGTACGGATTTTTTGCTTCCCCGGTTTTACATGCATGTATTAACGTTGTCAAGTTATGTCGGACACATATGATACCGTGATGTTCGGTTGGTGTAAAATGCAAACTGCAACCCAGGGGTAAATTGCAGACTTACACCTTGTGTGCAGTCTGTATTTGCATTTTACCGATGACCATCAAGCTTTCGTCATTATGGCCAACAGTCATTTGACTGAGTGACAATCCAGGAAGCAAAGAAATCGCTTAAGGAGGCTCGAAAGGGTTTTTAGCTGCGCGCGCGAGTAACCTACACACGCCGAACACGCCGATAACGCATCAGCCGATAACGCATCAGCTAAATGAATCAAATTTCTATCAAAAGTAGCGCGTGCAACACACCGGAAGTGAAAATACGCCGTAAAATCGCGCGAACCGGAATTAAAACGTGCGGAAAAAATTGTCTCTATCTCGAAATTTTGCGCGGAACACATGAATTGCTTGGATTAATGTCCCTTCCCTTGGCTTTTTTAATCTTCGTTTTCCTATTCAAGAAGGTCAAATGAACGTTTATTTCAATTGAATTGTTTACACTTGATTTCGGTTTCTGATTTCCTTGGCAGTTGTCTGATTCCTAAGGCAATCCCAACTCAGCTTTCGGCCTCAAATGTGAATAATGTATTTTCGCGTTTGTGCGGAATTTTAAATGCATGGTGACAAGTATTTATCCCTTAATGTATAGTTCTTTTCTATCCCTCAAACGCTAATGAATTGTCTCACCCAATTGTTTTAAACACACATATGACTCCTTTGTTGACCTTTCTTGTTCGCTTTTCTCAGATAATAACCCGGTGCCAGGGGGCCCTGGAACGGTGTATTTTGATGGCTACCAAAGCGGCCAGAAACATCGAGTACTCAGCGTTGACAATCAGGGAAGAAGACCAAGGGTAAGAAGAGGGTGCAACTTGGCTAAACAGAGCTAGGTATGTATATAAACTGCTTAGAATCACTTGTTTGTAGCGTCTTGCGTACACGTTCGATAACAGGGAGCTTAACATCTACGACGACGACGTCGACAAAAACGCCAAAAAACAACGATATCATTGGTTAAAAGAGCATAAATAATCGTGCTGCACGTGCAGCACGGATTTTAGCTCATATTTTTGCGGTTCTCTGCGTGATGACGACGTGACATCACTAAATTTTAGGTTTTGACGACAACGTGAGCATGCAACAGAGAATCTTTCATTCTCTATTTTCTCTCTGAAACCGCTCGTATCAATTTATTTTGAGGATACTTCGCCCACATTGTACGACGTGAACGAGATGGAATAATCGCGAAAGACTTTTACTAGAGCAAAGTTCTATTTTGAGGTGACGTTTTTGTCGACGTCGCCGTCGTAGATCTTAACGTCCCTAAAAACGACGACAAATCTTGGGCGGAGAGGACGGCATGCGGAATGACTACAAACATGGAGTCATGTAGCATCTCTCGTAACGGATAATGTGACTGGCTCGATACCTTAACCCAAAAACAAAAGACTAAGCAATTGAAACAATGACTTAGACTTAAAAGCTAGAGAAGCTGCTTATCATACCAAACAATAACAGGTTACGACAGCTGGTACATTACTGCAAAAACGGGAAATAATATTGTAGGCATGAACGGGGAAGATTATTCATATAGTAGGTATTACTGAAAAAAAGGATTAAATCGTGTACTAGACTCCACCATTGACCTGATGAAGTCCGATGGTTTCGGATGAAACGTCGTCAAGTTTAACATAAGTCTAGTACAAGATTAAATCCTTTTTTTTCAATATTGTAGGCATCGTTCACGGGGGTCGCGTGTAGGGAGGGCGCAGTGGTGAAAGCACTGTGGCCCGGGATCGATTCCCAGACTCGGTATCATATGTGGATTGAGTGAAGGGGTAGTTTCTAAAGAAACTGTGGTGCTGCGTCGGTGGGGAAGTAGTATACAAAAATTTGGTTTATCAACGGAGTTGATAATATAAATTGACCACCGTACAGAGATTCTAAAAGCTGACGTTTCGAGCGTTAGCCCTTCGTCAGAGCGAATCCTTAGAA